>NW_013789414.1:0-619 GCF_000517525.1 Limulus polyphemus
CCAACTTGATATAACTTCATTGGAGCACGTTCCTTATGCTTGGGTCCCCTTTTAGCACAACATGTGCTGCATGTTCTGCACCATTCTTCCACATCCTGTCTCATACCTATCCAGTAAAATCTATGTCGTAGGTGACTCAATGTTTTCTTAACTCCGAGATGTCCTCCCGTAACTTTCTTGGTATAACCGTTTGCCAGGTCGTCACTTTCCCATCTGCAGTTTCCCATCTCCGGACAAGAATACCATCTTCAAGCCTCAACTGGTCCCATTGTTCTTTGTCACAGGGCTTAGACTAGACACCTTCTCCCAAGCAGGGTGCAAAACACTTGCTTTTAGAAAATCAATCATTGACTTCAAATCTTGGTCTTTCTCCTGTTCTGCTTTGATATCTATATTTGGTTCCACTTCACCATCATCAACTCTTTCAGTCGGCTTGACTTCAGCTTGATGACACCTAGTTAGTTCAACCTCTCTTTTGCAGCAATATCTGCAGTCATTTTCGCAGGGTCTTCGACTCAGTCCATCGGCATTACCATGAGATTTTCCCTTCTCTATATTCAATATTATAATTATACTGGTCTATTTTTCCGATCCCTCTGGGTCCTTTAATGATCTTAAA
>NW_013789415.1:0-1250 GCF_000517525.1 Limulus polyphemus
ACACCTAGGTGTTACTCTAGTTACAGAATTTATAACCACCATACTCATCTTTAGCCATACTTGGAACAATTACGCGATGAACACTTAGGTTTAACTCTGGTAACCGAATTTATATCCCCCATACTCATCTTTAGCGTTATTTGGTAGAACAACTCCACGAACACCTAGGTGTAACTCTAGTTACCGAATTTGTAACCACCATACTTATCTGTAGCGTTATTTGGTATAACAACTCCACGAATACCTAGGTGTAACTCCAGTTACCGAATTTATAACCACCATATTCATCTTATTCTTACTTGGTACAACTACTCCATGAACACTTAGCTTGAACTCTAGTTTCCGAATTTATAACCCCCATACTTATCTTTAGCGTTATTTGGTATAACAACTCCACGAACACATAGGTGTAACTCTAGTTACCGAATTTATAACCACCATATTCCCCTTTTCCTTACTTGGTACAACTACTCTATGAACACATATGTGTAACTCTAGTTATAGAATTTATAACAACCATACTCATCTTTAGCCTTATTTGGTACAACTACTCCATCAACACCTAGGTGTTACTCTAGTTACCGAACTTATATCCACCATATTCATCTTTAGCCTTACTTGGTACAACTACGCCATGAACACCTATGTGTGACTCTAGTTAGTAAGGCTAAAGATGTGTATGGTGGTTATAAATTCGGTTGGTACAACAACTCCATAAACACCTAGGTGAAACTCTATTTACCGAACTTGTAACCACCATACTCATCTTTAGAGTTATTTGGTTCAACAACTCCACGAATACCTACGTGTAACTCTAGTTACCGAATTTATAACCACCATACTCATCTTTAGCCTTACTTGGTACAACAACTCCACGAACACCTATGTAGTTACCGAACTTATAACCACCAATCTCATCTTTGGCGTTATTTGGTACAACAGCTCCACGAACACCTAGGTGTAACTCTAGTTGCCGAATTTATAACCACCATACTCATCTTTAGCCTTACTTGGTACAACTACTCCATGAACACTTAGGTGTAACTCTAGTTACCGAATTTATACCCACCATATTCATCTTAAGCCTCACTTGGTACAACTACTCCATGAACACCTAGGTATGGAGTAGTTGTACCAAGTAAGGCTAAAGATGAGTATGGTAGTTATAAATTCGGTAACTAGAGTTACAAAACACCTACGTATAACTCTAGTTACCGAATTAATAACCCCCATACTCATCTGTAGCGTTA
>NW_013789416.1:0-971 GCF_000517525.1 Limulus polyphemus
TCTTCTTATTGACAGTACACAGTATCGTTAAATCTTAAAGCTTGTTATTGACACTACACAGTATCGTTAAATCTTGTGTCTTCTTATTGACAGTACACAGTATTGTTAATATATTGTGTCTTCTTATTGACATTACACAGTGTTGTTAAATCTTTTGTGTTGTTATTGATAATACAATGTATTGTTAAATCTTGTGTATTCTTATTATTAATACGCAGTATCGTTAAATCTTGTGTCTTCTTATCGACAGTACATAGTATTGTTAAATCTTGTGTTTTCTTATTTACAGTACACAGCATTGTTATATCTTGTGTCTTCTTATTGACATTACACAGTATTGTTAAATCTTGTGTCTTCTTAATTACAGTTCACATAATCGTTAAATCGTGTGGCTTGTTATTGATAGTACACAGTATCGTTAAATCTTATGGCTTTTTATTGATAGTACACACTATCGTTAAATCTTGTGGATTGTTAGTGATGGTACACAGTTTGTTAAATCTTGTGGATTGTTAGTGATAGTACACAGTATCGTTAAATCTTGTGTCTTCTTATCGACAGTACACAATATTGTTAAATCTTGTGTCTTCTTATTGACAGTACACAGTATTGTTAAATCTTGTGTCTTCTTATTGACAGTACACAGTATCGTTAAATATTATGGCTTGTTATTGATAGTACACAGTATCGTTAAATCTTGTGTCTTCTTATCGACAGTACACAGTATTGTTAGATCTTGTGTCTTCTTTTGACAGTACACAGTATCGTTAAATTTTGTGGCTTGTTATTGATAGTACATAGTATCGTTAAATTTGAGTCTTCTTATTGACAGTACACAGTATTGTCAAATTTTGTGTCTTTTATTGATAGTACACAGTATCGTTAAATCTTGTGTCTTCTTATCGACATTGCATAGTATTGTTAAATCTTGTGTCTTCTTATTGACAGTACACAGCATTGTTAAATCTTGT
>NW_013789417.1:0-1327 GCF_000517525.1 Limulus polyphemus
ACTTTTACCAAATTTAGCCCAAATGCCAACATGCTGTAATGCTTCTGCATAGTTATGTACATTTTCCTTCTTGATGGTTTCTCATCTGGCAATGTATCTTTGTACAAAGCCTCTACTTATCTCAATTGGAAATGGTGAATTAACAAAGCCATCAGCACATTTGTTTGTATCGAACTTCCACTCAATGTCTTTTGCATTCTGGAAATGTCATGACAAAGGTTTAAGCTGGACATCATTTCCCTCTTACCAGGTAATCGAAATATGCCAATAAAATGTGTAACAAAGACGTAAAGAAATATACGCTGTGACATTGTATTGAATTGAGTATCCTGGAAAAGAGGAAATATAATGTACACAGGTTTTGTTGTTGTTGCCATTACTTGTAGACTTGTGTTGTTTTATTCAAATAATTAAGTTAGTAAAGCCTATTACTAACACACACGTGATTAAAGTTTATTTTCTACAGTATCGGTAAACAAAACTATGTTCGCAATAGAAATAACGTTTTAAATTGAAAGAAAAGTATAGTAAAGAAGATTTAAAATGTCACGTAAATTATATTGTATGTTTTCTAAGGAAAAAAAACAAAAAACTTGTATACTATATGATAAACATATTCAAAACTAATGTAAACCTGAGCAATGGATCACAAAAAAGTGACGGCTTGTAGCAAGATTCAATATGATGATTATGTAATATTGGGAATTATCAATATTCCTGATGGGGACAACACTTGATACATAATTAATTCTTGATGTTTCTTTGTTGTTGTTATTGTCAAGTCTGTACAAAACAGTTTATTGTATTTGTTTTCGCTATGTATTGAAAGTTTTATATTTGGATGTTCTGGGTAACCTCTCAAAATGTTAGAAATATTTATCAACTTCATTTTCATCAAATGATGGTACTTTAACATATCGATTTAGTACAAAGTTATCATTTTGCCTTGGTCGATTGGAGTTGAGTCTAATTTCCATTTCTTTCAGTCCAATTTGTTTTTCGTCTTCAATGCGTGCTTTTTCGGGCTTGAGACGCTTATTTTCTCTTTCAGTTTCAATACGAGCTTTTTCTTTCTCTTTCTCAGCTTCGATACGAGCTTGTTCAAGCTTGAGTTGTTTCAATTTTAGCTGGATTTCTAATTTATATGTATCACTCAACCCCGATTGGCTAGTGGGTACACTTGAGTATTAATCTAATGCTTCCTCAAGCAACAAATCATCATCGACTAGTATTTAGATAATATGCTTTTTTTAGTTAATTTTTCTCATTGATCTTTTAACTTCATTTTTGTTATATCTTTCTATTTGTTCGAGGGAGGGTAATTCAT
>NW_013789418.1:0-619 GCF_000517525.1 Limulus polyphemus
AAAGACTTATAGTTATGTTAAGAGCTATATCTGATATTAAGTAAATTTAAAGGTTATAGAGAGATAGGAAAGACTTATAGTTATGTTAACAGCTATATCTTATATTGAGTAAAATTAACGGTTGTAGGAAAGACCTATAGTTATGTTAACAGCTATATCTGATATTAAGTAAATTTAACGGTTGTAGGAAACACCTATAGTTATATTAACAGCTATATCTGGTATTAAGTAATTTATCGGTTGTAGGAAAGACCTATAGTTATATTAACAGCTATATCTGATATTAAGTAAATTTAACGGTTGTAGGAAAGACCTATAGTTATATTAACAG
This sequence comes from Limulus polyphemus, assembly GCF_000517525.1. Taxonomy (NCBI): domain Eukaryota; kingdom Metazoa; phylum Arthropoda; class Merostomata; order Xiphosura; family Limulidae; genus Limulus; species Limulus polyphemus. Next base: position 332 of record NW_013789418.1, read on the forward strand.
CTATATCTTATATTAAGTAAATTTAACGTTTGTAGGAAAGACCTATAGTTATATTAACAGCTATATCTGGTATTAAGTAAATTTATCGGTTGTAGGAAAGACCTATAGTTATGTTAACAGCTATATCTGGTATTAAGTAAATTTAACGGTTGTAGGAAAGACCTATAGTTATATTAACAGCTATATCTGGTATTAAGTAAATTTAACGGTTGTAGGAAAGACCTATAGTTATGTTAACAGCTAGATCTGGTATTAAGTAAATTTAACGGTTGTAGGAAAGACCTATAG
>NW_013789419.1:0-1070 GCF_000517525.1 Limulus polyphemus
CACATGTTCTTTATTCCAAATTATGCTTTTTTATGACCCAAGATCTACAGTTCAGTTTTTATGCATATTGGAATAAATTTCGCGCAAAGCTTCACAATGGCTATCTGCGCTAGCCGTCACTAATTTAGCAGTGTAAGACTAGAGGTCATCACCACCCACCGCCAACTCTTGGGCTACTCTTTTACCAACGAATAGTGGGATTGACCGTTACATTATAACGCCCCCACGGCTGAAAGGGCGAGCATGTATGGTGTGATGGGGATTCGATCCCGCGATCCTCAGATTGCGAGTCGAGCGCCCTAATCACCTGGCCATGACGGGCATGGAAAAATTAAATGTACTAGTCACATCAAACGGAAATTTGAAATATATAAACCACCCCAATATAATTATTTTCAGTTGTCATTTTACTCAAAACCAGGATCAGTTCTGAAATCTGCAATAAAACACATAATGATAATAATAACAATAAATATTAGATTCAATAAAACTTTCAAGTATTCAGAAGATAATTTGTTCAGAATTTTGTTTTTATCTCAAATAATAAAAAAACTTATTCAAATTTCTTTTCGATATATTCACTTTGGGACACCCTGTATTCCGTTGATTTTACATAAAATTGGTTGACTTATTTGCATTGCAACTGTTTATATATAATACTTTAGTCATTTTGCGATAATTCTGTAAAAGTGCGGATGTCCACTTTATAATTGCTTTACATTAAGTTTATATGTAATTATTTTTGTTGTTGCCGTATTCAGCGTAAGATGGAAAAAAATTCACTTCACTTGTTGTGGGTAAAGGATATTATAAATACGATACAAACAAACTAAGCCCATCTCTGCGGCGTGGTATTTTTTAGAACAAATTGACCTTACGTTCTCTTGCGATGAGAAAACAAATGACATTTTACGTTGTTAAATTCTTCATGATACAGTTTCCGTTTCACTTAAGAATGCAAACAGTCATTGTTCGTAACAAAAAGAGTTTTATTAGAAAGAATAACTTAATCTTACTCTAGTGGTGCCCGGCATGGCCAGGTGGTTAAGGCACTCGACTCGCAATCTGAG
>NW_013789420.1:0-619 GCF_000517525.1 Limulus polyphemus
ACAGACACTACTCACACACCAGTTAAAATCAAGCCACTGTTAATCGCAACCACTACTCACACACCCTTTAAAAGCAAGCCACTGATAATAACAAACACTCCTCACACACCAGTTAAAAGCAAACCACTGATAATAAACACTACTCACACACCAGTTAAAAGAAAGCCACTGATAATCAAACACTACTAACACACCAGTTAAAAGCAAGCTGCTAATAATCAACCACTACTCACACACCAGTTAAAATCAAGCCACTGTTAATCACAGACACTACTCACACACTGGTTAAAATCAAACTATTAATAATAATCAACCATTGGTTAAAAGCATGTCACTGATAATCACACCACTCACTGTTTGGAACACTATTCATATCGATTAGCAATTGATCTGAAAGATACGTCAACAAATTTCAATAAGCAGACAATTACCATTAGGGAAAAATGGATATAATAGGGTAAAAATCCTAGAATTTAACATTGTTTATGTGATAAAAATGACAAGACTTCTACTAATAACTAAGCGTAGAATAGGCATTTTGGTGATATTTTTAAAACACTATTAAAATAAAATAGTACAATCAAATATTTCATGTATTTGGCAAATTTAGATAGAATTT
>NW_013789421.1:0-619 GCF_000517525.1 Limulus polyphemus
GTTAGCATAAATCAGTTAAATGACGAAAAATTAGGTGTCTATTTACTTGTGACCACTCAGTGTAAAAGTTAGTAAAAGTGAAGTTAGACTGTATGTGAATTACCATAATGGGCGAGTTTCATGCCTTGCATTGTAATAACAGAGATAGAGGAGAATAATTTGTCTTGTCAGAGGGTGTTCTAAAGTAATTGAACCAGTCTGTGTGGACTTTGGACGTAAAAGAGATAATTATTTAAAGCTATGGATACAATTGTGGTAACCAACAGTGTAACGAAGTTTTGTACATACATTGGACTTGTTTTGAATATATTATTTTAAAACAATCCATACAGTCAGATGATTCAGTTTCACTCCTGCAAAACATTTTCTGTTGAACCTTCTATAATCTCACAGAATTTACCTGATTACTAGAAAGAAAATAAGTGAACCTGGAATACCACAGAGTAGATAGAAAGAAGAAAATTTTGTTGTTCTGACGACCAACAGGATTTGCTTTTGTGGAGCATTTTTTATGGGTGCTTTCCTTCACACTTTTTATTAAGTTTAAATAGTTTTTTGTTCCTGAGAAGATGTCAGTTTCACATGTCAGAGGACTTCTAACCAGGAAAATGTTTTTGCC
>NW_013789422.1:0-619 GCF_000517525.1 Limulus polyphemus
ATATTGCCTAATCAAGAGTAAAACTGAGTTACTCTGGGCTACTGTATAAGATATTACCTAATCAAGAGTAAAGCCTAGTTACTCGGGGCTACTGTTTAAGATATTACCTAATCAAGAGTAAAACTGAGTTACTCAGGGCTACTGTATAAGATATTACCTAACCAAAATTAAAATTGAGTTACTCGGGGAAACTGTATAAGATATTACCTAATCAAGAGTAAAACTGAGTTACTCGGGGCTACTGTATAAGATATTACCTAATCAAGAGAAAAACTGAGTTACTCGGGGCTACTGTATAAGATATTACCTAATCAAGTGTAAAGCTGAGTTACTCGGGGCTACTGTATAAGATATTACCTAATGAAGAGTAAAACTGAGTTACTCGAGGCTACTGTATAAGATATTATCTAATCAAGAGTAAAGCTGAGTTTCGCGGGGCTACTGTATAAGATATTACCTAATCAAGAGTAAAACAGAGTTACTTGGGGCTACTCTATAAGATATTACCTAATCAAGAGTAAAACTGAGTTACTCGGGGCTACTGTATAAGATATTGCCTAATCAAGAGTAAAACTGAGTTACTCTGGGCTACTGTATAAAATATTACCTAATCAAGAGT
>NW_013789423.1:0-619 GCF_000517525.1 Limulus polyphemus
ATTATAATGCTCTCACGGCTGAAAGGGCGAGCATGTTCGGTGGGACGGGAATACCAGATTTACATCTTTAAAAATGATTACATGAAGAAAGAGAAGGCTACCTCTCACTATAATTTGTGTACATTTTTACTATCCATGTACCACATTCTTCACGTTTGAAACCACAAACTATACATTCAAAGTCAGTAACATTCACCAAAAAACAAAAAAATATATATATAGTTGTATCGTTTTTTCAGATTAGGGTCATCACAAATCTCTACTGTTTTAACATGTGAAGGTTGAGCACTTTACACATGCATAACATGACTTCCAAGCATCATTTCCTACTTACAGATTTTCACAATCAATCAATTGTTGGCTTGCAACAAGTATTTCTTAGTCTTATTGGGTTTAAATGTTTTATTTTGAATTACTCTTATCATAAGCTTATAACAGGCTTTCATTTGAGTTACTCTTGTTTGTCTTTCAAGTGTTAATTTGAATTAATTTAGTCTTAAATGTTTTATTTTTAGTTCTTTGGCAGCATCATGTTTAATTTGAATTAATTTAGTCTTAAAGGTCTTAAGTGTTTTACTTTTAGTTCTTTGGCAGCATCATGTTTAATTTGTATTAATTT
>NW_013789424.1:0-619 GCF_000517525.1 Limulus polyphemus
CACATTGTAAGTGAGCATGGTGTGCGAACTGATCCTGACAAGGTGAAAGCAGTGTGTGATTGGCCAACACCAGACAATGTGGGAGAGTTAAGAAGTTTCATGGGACTCTGTACCTATTACCGTAAGTTTGTGAAGGACTTTGCAAATATAGCTGCTCCACAACAAGATTTAACAGAGAAAGGGCCAGAAGTTCGAATGGACAGTTTCTTGCCAGCATGCTTTCAAGATATTGAAAGAAAAGTTGGCCTCAGCTCCACTTTTAAGGCTTCCAAATCCCTCACTGCCATACATACTGGATTATAATGCTAGTAATGTCGGAATTGGAGGAGTGTTGTCTCAGAAAGTGGGTGAAAACGAGCATGTGGTGGCCTACTTCAGTAGGGTCCTGAGTAGACCAGAGAGGAAGTATTGTGTAACATGGAGGGAACTCCTTGCTATAGCAAAGAGTCTGACATATTTCCATCCTTACCTCTATGGCACCATGTTTTCCATCAGGACAGATCATGCTACGTTATGCTGGTTAAAGTCATTAAAGAACCCAGAGGGACAACTGCCATGTTTGATCAGAAAGATAAACCAGTATAATTATGATATTGAATACAGAGAAAGGAAAATACTC
>NW_013789425.1:0-621 GCF_000517525.1 Limulus polyphemus
CTGAGGGTCGCGGATTCGAATCCCCGCCCCACCAAACATGCTCACCCTTTCAGCTGTGAGGGCGTTATAATGTGACGGTCAATCTCACTATTCGATGGTAAAAGAGTAGCCCAAGAGTTGTCGGTGGATGGTGGTGATTAGCTGCCTTCCCTCTAGTCTTTCACTGCTGAGTTAGGGAATAGTGGGATTGACCGTTACTTTACCACGCCCCCACGGTTTAAATGGCGAGCAGAGTGATTACCCTGACGGACACAAGTCACGTACGTAATATTCAGGAAAGTCTCATTCTTAACAAACATATCGAAAACTCCTGTTTTCTTACAAATGTTGTTCAGAATAACAGTAGGACTGTCCGAGGGCTTGAACTGTGAATCCGAGACTTAACGATTCGCATACCTTACCAAAAAAGCGCGCTCCACACTTTGGGGCGGTGTTTGTGCTATAAAAATGACGTCAAATCCTTCTGCACTTTGTCGGTATTTAGGTCTTTAAGGCCTGGGAGGGTCAGGTTTTTTGATCTCTTCCTCCCTCCTGTACCATGTTGCATGGTTTCTGTAGAATGTGCGTGTAGATACAACAAGAGGGTTAGTGTAAACCACACTTACTCGACCCCTTTCAGGG
>NW_013789426.1:0-782 GCF_000517525.1 Limulus polyphemus
ATGTAACATAATGAAAAGACACGTTAACTGTAAGATGGTGAAAAGAAATGTTAACTTTAATGTAATATGGTGAAGAGATGTGTTAACTGTAATGTAGTGTGGTGAATAGATGTGTTAACTGTAATGTAGTGTGGTGAAGAGATATGTTAACTGTAATGTAATGTGGTGAAGAGATGTGTTAACTGTAATGTAGTGTGGTGAATAGATGTGTTAACTGTAATGTAGTGTGGTGAAGAGACGTGTTAACTGTAATGTAGTGTGGTGAATAGATGTGTTAACTGTAATGTAATGTGGTGAAGAGATGTGTTAACTGTAATGTAATGTGGTGAATAGATGTGTTAACTGTAATGTAGTGTGGTGAAGAGACGTGTTAACTGTAATGTAGTGTGGTGAATAGATGTGTTAACTGTAATGTAGTGTGGTGAAGAGATATGTTAACTGTAATGTAATGTGGTGAAAAGATGTGTTAACTGTAATGTAATGTGGTGAATAGATGTGTTAACTGTAACATAGTGTGGTGAATAGACGTGTTAACTGTAAAATAGTGTGGTGAAGAGATGTGTTAACTGTAATGTAGTGTGGTGAAGAGACGTGTTAACTGTAACATAGTGTGGTGAATAGACGTGTTAACTGTATCATAGTGTGGGGAAGAGACGTGTTAACTGTAAAATAGTGTGGTGAAGAGATGTGTTAACTGTAAAATAGTGTGGTGAAGAGATGTGTTAACTGTAATTAGTGTGGTGAAAAGACGTGTTAACTGTAATGTAATGTGGTGAAGAGAC
>NW_013789427.1:0-620 GCF_000517525.1 Limulus polyphemus
CTAACATAACATCAGTAGATTAACATCATTATACCCAATCTAACATAGCATCAGTAGATTAATATCATTATACCCAAACTAACATAGCATCAGTAGATTAACATCATTATACCCAATCTAACATAGCATCAGTAGATTAACATCATTATACCCAAACTAACATAGCATCAGTAGATTAACATCAATATACCCAATCTAACATAACATCAGTAGATTAACATCCTTATACCCAATCTAACATAGCATTAGTAGAATAACATCATTGTACCCAATCTAACATAACATCAGTAGATTAACATCATTATACCCAATCTAGCATAGCATCAGTAGATTAACATCCTTATACCCAATCTAACGTAACATCAGTAGATTAACATCATTATACCCAATCTAACGTAACATCAGTAGATTAACATCATTATACCCAATCTAACATAACATCAGTAGATTAACATCATTATACCCAATCTAACATAACATCAGTAGATTAACATCAATATACCCAATCTAACATAGCATCAGTAGAGTAACATCATTATACCCAATCTAACGTAACATCAGTAGATTAACATCATTATACCCAATCTAACATAACATCAGTAGATTAACATCCTTATACT
>NW_013789428.1:0-618 GCF_000517525.1 Limulus polyphemus
ATCAGAGTAAGAGCGTAACACAATCTAAATCACACTAAAATATTTGTAAGGCCTCAATTGAACAATTCTTTGGCAAAAAATCCAAGATTTAAAAACAAAACTTAGTGTGAATAAACGTATACATGACGTCTGCTCACTTGAGACGAAAAAACATCTGTCGACTTTATACAGTACTGAACTATCGGAGAACACGGTATTTCTAATTTCTACAGGAAAACCCGATTCCTATTACATCTGTGAACACATTTCTGAATTTATAGACTAATAGAAATACACAAATTGGTTGGCACAATGACGCATGCGCTGCACAGCCTATCCTCTCGTTCGACCACGGCAAGTCATCTCAAACTGCACGGAAGCCACGCCTTTTACTGCAAGCACGGCTAAAATTACCAACAAACCAAGAAAGATGCGAAGAGAAATAACTTTAATTCTGACCACCCCTGGGTTATTAAATCTAAATACCTATCAATAGTAAATCGGACACTTCAGCGTGAATCTTTACTTTCAATAGTGAGAAACAGAAAATAAATAAATCCGTCCTTGCTTATCGACAGTTTTATAAAAGTGTTAAAGAAATGGCATCCTATTTAGTTACTGAACTTCGGTTAAATGTTG
>NW_013789429.1:0-2154 GCF_000517525.1 Limulus polyphemus
AAGTTAGGCTCGGCATGGCCAGGTGGTTAGGGCACTCGACTCACAATCTGAGTGTCGCGGATTCGAATCCCCGTCACACCAAATATGCTCGCCCTTTCAGCCGTTGGGGCGTTATACTGTCACAGTCAATCGCACTATTCGTTGGTAAAAGAGTAGCCCAAGAGTTGGCGGTGGGTGGTGATGACTAGCTGCTTTCCCTCTAGTCTTACACTGCTAAATTATGGACGGCTAACGCAGATAGCCCTCGTGTAGCTTTGCGCGAAATTCAAAAACAAACAAACAAGCCATTAAAGCAAGACACACTGTTCATGTAGCCATTAAATCAAAATATTCTGGTCAAATAGTCATTAAAATGTATACAAAAACTATCTTTAAAAATTAGCCTTAATAAAACACTGACGTAGCCATTTTAACAGCTATTAGTAGTAAAAATTATGTATACATTAACCTAATGTTTCGAAAAAGCGTGGTATACAAGATTTAAAATGACGTAAAAGTCTTTTACGTCACAGAATGGAGCCTGATTTAGATATTTCAAAGGTTAAACCCAAGGATTTTTAGTTTTCTATAAAAGCAACATGAGAATAAATTCTTGTAATAGGTTTGCAAGGATTTAAATTAGATTTTAAAAGCGTCCTTTTATAGTAACACACTTTCAAACATTTCATTGTTGTCACATTGTTGAAATCTCGCACATAGTTCTGGGTGCGAAAGCTTTATTACGTCAGATTCATATTACTAAATAACAATACAAAGAAGAACAATATTGAATTGTTTGTTAAGTTCCCGGCAAGCAAATAAACACTGGTTTGGGTTATAAAATGTACTGTGTATCTTTAGCTTAATGGTTACTTAATCAACGTTTCTAAATTAAGGGCTTGTTAACATTCTTTGATTGATTTCATGGCTGCATGATCCGAGGAACTACATACTCTGGATATTTGGCCAGACGGTCTTGATTTCTTATTCGCTTTTATGTTAAAACCTTGCTAAAACTGTTGTGGTTTTCCGACATGACTGGAACTGGATCTGTATTGTAGCCCTATTCGGTGTAAACTGGAGGTGCTGGTTAGTCTTGTGGCAAAGTTTCAGATTTAGTAGCTGGCGAGCTAGGTTCGAACCTGTGCGATACTATAATGTATTACCTGCAATTTCAGCTGTGATTTTGATGTAAAAGTGACGGTCAGTCCCTTAGCGTGGATGGTGGGAGGTAGGATGCTGCTGACAAGCTTCTTTTCATCTGGGTTCAAAATTAGGGACAGCGGCAAATATCCTTATTAGCTATGTTATAAATAAAAACACATGTGTCGATCTTATTCGAAATGACGTATTTACTCCATCATAATAGTCTGCTTATGAAGTAAGGTGAAAGAAGACTTTACAGAGATTTTAATGTAATGCTCAGTGCCTGTTATAGGTGTAATCTGGAAATGATATAGTAAAAATCATTGCTACCAGGAATTAATACTTTAATATTTACTTTAAAATGTGGTTAAGCATTTTTAAGAATAAACGCTATCTACTCAATGATCAGGAAATAAATTGACGATAAGATAGTGATGCATTGTATTGAGTCAGCTTAATAGCAGTCGTACATAGATTTAGCTCTGGATCATATAAAGACCATCGTTTCGGGTTATAAACAAGATGTTCGTGGGTTTTCGTCTGAACGTTGCTGTATGGTCATCACCACAAGATTGTACGATAACATTCCAACGATACGTTATTGTAACTTGCTGGGAACGAGATTTAATGTTCAAAATCAAAAGTTACCCATAGCAACGACATTAAATAAAATGTGGTGTATTATACATCTAAAATACTAGTAACGGATTTTTATTACTCAGACAATTAAAACTGAAGTATTGAACATCGTATTTATGGACGTATACTTTTCTCATTCTGGAACCTTCCCAACTTTGTGAGAACTTTAATTACGTTTTTTCTCATTCTGTAACTCTACCAACCTGGTGAGTACTGGGATAATGTTTAGTTTCGTTTTTTCTCATTTTGGAATTTGCACCAACCTGGTGAGAACTGGGATAATGTTTAGTTTCGTTTTTTCTCATTTTGGAATTTGCACCAACCTGGTGAGAACTGGGATAATGTTTAGTTTCGTTTTTCTCATTTTGGAATTTGCACCAACCTGGTGAG
>NW_013789430.1:0-1612 GCF_000517525.1 Limulus polyphemus
GAATTGGCGATGGGTGGTGATGACTAGCTGCCTTCCCTCTAGTCTCTCACTGCTAAATTAGGGACGGCTGGAGTTTAACAGTATTTAAAAGTGAAAGGTTAAAGTGTAATGGTAGCGTAAGAGCTATGTGCTAGTTGTCTGAATTGGGGATACAAAAAAGAATTTTCTCTCATGAAATGACGCGTTGGAAGAGAAAAAAGTAATCCTCTTAAACGTGAGCTGGCTGCATCCTGGTTGTTAATGTGCCAGGCTGTGGGTTGGAAGGTTCTAGTAAATGACATGTTGCTGATTACCTTTCACTTTCCACTGTAGGCACGTTATAAAAGAGAGGGTTAGTTATGCTAATTTGTTAAAAGTAGCTACTTACGCGACAGGTGCTGCTGACCAGTTCTCTGGTTAACTAGTTCTAAAATTAAGGTCGGTTATGCATGAACCTTGGGATCTTTGACCTGGCCAATTAGCCCATGTGTTGCATAGGTGTCGTTTCGATTGGAAAATACCAAATACCACACAAATAGAGCATAAATCCAACTGAGAAAAATGAAGGTCTATTTCAGAACCAATCAGAATCGAAAGACAGCGCGTAAATGTACTGTCACTCTATCAGTCTGCTGGAACTGAATGTACTGTCACTCTATCAGTCTGCTGGAATTGAATGTACTGTCACTCTATCAGTCTGCTGGAACTGAATGTACTGTCACTCTATCAGTCTGCTGGAATTGAATATACTGTCACTCTATCAGTCTGCTGGAATTGAATGTACTGTCACTCTATCAGTCTGTTGGATTAAATGTACTGTCACTCTATCAGTCTGCTGGAACTGAATGTACTGTCACTCTATCAGTCTGCTGGAATTGAATGTACTGTCACTCTATCAGTCTGCTGGAATTGAACAGGGGTGAATGTAAGGTGTATGAACAGTGTCTAGACCAGGCCTCGACAAATCCCGGGCACCAGGTCACCATGACGACTAAAAATTTCATCGTGGTGCATAGTACTTTCTCCCATTTTATTCGTGCGTAGGGCTGTGCTAAATAGAACTCGAATCTAGAATAATTCTGGACTCTTCGAAATCCGGAACTATTTTCGCGTTCTTTGAGTCCTAAATTGAACTTTGTTTCTAGTATTTTAATGGTGGATTCAGCACTTCATGTTTTTTTTGTTTTTTTCAGGAATGAAGCACTGTGGTTGCACAACACGTTACTATTTTCGCGCCATTTTGTTTTTCTTCTTTCTCTCAGTGCGCGTGTTAGACTCATACGGGATCAAAGACAGTTAGTTGAGGCAATACTATCAAGTGGTTGTTGATATCATGTAATCGCTAGCATGCACTCGTTGCTGTGAAAGTAAATAAATATATCCCCCATTTCACGGTATAAACTATAGTCAAGTTAGATTCGATGACGAGGAATCCACTTTGAGACTAATAATGTTTGGAGACGGCTTGAATGGGTAATGAAGAAACTCTCTATTATAAGATTAACATAACAGCAAATGTACAGATGATGACAAAACCTTGTCGAAACGTTGTACATTTGCTGTTATGTTAAACTTCTATTAAAGAGTTTCTTCATTATCCATTCAAGCCGTCTCCAAGCATTGGTAGTGAAGT
>NW_013789431.1:0-619 GCF_000517525.1 Limulus polyphemus
TTTCTTAATTGCCAAAGTATGAACTAATTTGGTTGGGATTATTTTTGTAATTGCCAAGGTATGAACTAATTTGGTTGGGATTATTTTTTACTCCCTCGGTGTAATAGTGCTAAATGGTGCCTTCAATTCTAACTCCTATCACTATTCTTATTCCTAAAGAACACTTGCTTGTCTGTTGTTGAGCAGAAAGCTATACAATGGACTATCTGTGCTGTGCCCACCAGTAATATCGAAACCCGATATATAGCATTATAATCCTTCAGACTTACCACTGAGCCACTGGGAGCCTCTCTAAAGAACAGTAGAAGATGATGTAATCTATAAGCTTGGCCAATCGAATTAAAGGAACGATTACTTGCTAAATATAGGGCTTAATTGTTATTATTCTTTTGGAACACTGAACATTTTGTGTCGTTTACATAATGTGCATGCACATTTTGACCAAGAGTATGATGTTTGTTTTAGATTTCTCGCATAAAGATATACAAAAGCGCTATGTATGCTCAGCCCTCTCTACAGGTTCGTTTTTTTCTTGTTTGTTATGAATTTCGCGCAAAGCTACACGAGGGCTATCTGCGCTAGCCGTCCCTAATTTAGCAGTGTAAGACTAGAGGGAAGG
>NW_013789432.1:0-620 GCF_000517525.1 Limulus polyphemus
AATCCATTTGCAAAATATCAGAATGAATTTTATATATATATATATCAGTTAGAGTGTTTTAATTCTAAAGATAACAACAGAAGTGTGGGTCTTACTACAAAGTAAAGATTGTAAGAAGGAAAAATATAAAGTTCTTATGTGGTACTAGTAATATTACGTACAAATCACACAAGTTTATCATTCTAAATACTGAATCATATTATTATTATTATGAACTAAATATAAAATTACGCTAAATTACTGAACTTAAAACTATAAATTCAACTGCAAAATAATATTAAAAATCACAAACACTTTCAGTTAAAAGTGCTAAGCCTATTTCATGTAAATACCTTGCACTCGCCACTCAATAGCTCTTAACCCTAACAATCATGGATCATCTTCTTTCCTAAAAAATATATTGTTGCATATCTGTTTGTTTGTTAATATCCGGTATAAAATCTTTCCGAAGAACTTTAGTGATACAAGTCCTTTATTAATTAAAACTAGTTTATTCTTTTTCGATACAACTTTGTAATACACAGAATTTCCACAGTCACTTTAAACTTAACAACCTTTATCACACACGCTATAAATCACAGTGATTCACACACTTTACTTACGGTGCCTATTGTTCGCTT
>NW_013789433.1:0-1236 GCF_000517525.1 Limulus polyphemus
TTTATAGTCACTAAATATCTTGAAACAGATATTTTGGTGGTTTGACACCAAACAATGTTTATAGTCACTAAATATCTTTATACAGATGTTGTAGATGGTTTGATACCAAACAATGTTTATAGTCACTAAATATCTTCATACTGATGTTGTAGGTGGTTTGATACCACTAAATATCTTTATACAGATGGGATAGGTGGTTTGATACCAAACAATGTTTATAGTTACTAAATATCTTTATACAGATGGTATAGGTAGTTTGATACCAAACCATGTTTATAGTCACTAAATATCTTGATACAGATGTTGTAGATGGTTTGATACCAAACAATGTTTATAGTCACTAAATATCTTTATACAGATGTTGTAGGTGGTTTGATACAAAACAATGTTTATAGTAACTAAATTTCTTTATACAGATGTTGTAGGTGGTTTAATACCAAACAATGTTGAAAGTCACTAAATATCTTTATATATATGTTGTATGTGGTTTGATACCAAACAATGTTTATAGTCACTATATATCTTGTTACAGATGTTGTAGGTGGTTTGATACCACTAAATATCTTTATACAGATGTTGTAGGCAGTTTGATACCAAACAATATTTATAGTCAATAATATTTTTATACAGGTGTTGTAGGCAAATTGATACCAAACAATGTCTATAGTTACTAAATATCTTGATACAGATGTTGTAGGTGGTTTGATACCACTAAATATCTTTATAACGATGGTATAGGTGGTTTGATACCAAACAAAGTTTATAGTCAATAATATCTTGATACAGATGTTGTTGGTAGTTTGATACCAAACAATATTTACAGTCACTAAATATGTTGATACAGATATTGTAGAATATTTTATACCACTAAATATCTTTATACAGATTCAATAGGTGGTTTGTACCGAACAATGTTTATAGTCACTAAATATCTTGATACAGATGTTGTAGGTGGTTTAATACCAAACAATGTTGAAAGTCACTAAATACCTTTATATAGATGTTGTAGATGGTTTGATACCAAACAATGTTTATAGTCACTAAATATCTTTATACAGATGGAATAGGTGGTTTGATACCAAACAATATTTATAGTCACTAAATATCTTTTTGGTATTAAACAACCTACAACATCTGTATATTTGGTATCAAACCATCTACAACATCTATATAAAGGTATTTAGTGACTTTCATCATTGAAAGATATTTAGTGACTATAAACATTGAATACAGATG
>NW_013789434.1:0-619 GCF_000517525.1 Limulus polyphemus
AACCCTGGATCTAGCTTCTTTTGACGCAGCACACTTTAACCATGTTAATGATCAAATATATTATAATTCCGACATCTTCACGTCAAAATTCCCAATTTCATTAGAGCAAACTAATAATCCGAATAATATATTCACTCGCCACATATCATTAACGGAAATAAAAGTATACTTAAAGAAGATTAAACGTAAGGCACCAGGTGAAGATGGCATTAATAGCATAATCCTAAAAAAATCTCTCTGAATCAGTCCTAGAACACTTAACTGAAATATATAATATCACTCTTAACTGCAATATATAACCATCACTTTTATCAGGATATTACTCCAGTATATGGAACACTTAACTGCAATATATAACCATCACTTTTATCAGGATATTACTCCAGTATATGGAACAATTAACTGCAAAATATAACTATCACTTTTATCAGGATATTACCCCAGTATATAGAACAATTAACTGCAATATATAACCATCACTTTTATCAGGATATTACCCCAGTATATGGAACAATTAACTGCAATATATAACGATCACTTTTATCAGGATATTACCCCAGTATATGGAACAGTTAACTGCAATATATAACGATCACTTTTATCAGGATATTACCCCAGT
>NW_013789435.1:0-619 GCF_000517525.1 Limulus polyphemus
GACAGGTCAATGTTACAAGGAACATGTCTCATTATAATCAGGAAGACAGGTCAATGTTACCAAGAACATGTCTCATAATATTCAGGAAGACAAATCAATGTTAACAGGAACATGTCTCATTGTATAAAGGAAGACAGGTCAATGTTACTAGGAACATTTCTAATTATAATCAGGAAGACAAGTCAATATTACCAAGAACATGTCTCACTGTTATCAGGAAGACAGGTCAATGTTAACAGGAACATGTCTCATTATAATCAGGAAGACAGGTCAATGTTACCTGGAAGATGGATCATTATAATCAGGAAGATAAATCAATGTTACCAGGAACATGTCTCATTATAACCAGGAAGACAGGTCAATGTTACCATGAACATGTCTCATTATAACTAGGAAGAAGGGTCAATTTTACCAGGAACATGAATAATTATAATCAGGAAAACAAGTCAATGTTACCAAGAACATGTCTCATTGTAATCAGGAAGACAGGTCAATGTTACAAGAAACATGTCTCATTATAACTAGGAAAAAAGTCAATGTCACCAGAAAAATGTCTCATTATAATCAGGAAGACAGGACAATGTTCCCAGGAACATGTGTCATTATAATCAGGAAGAGA
>NW_013789436.1:0-1212 GCF_000517525.1 Limulus polyphemus
ACGACATTTTTTTGTTCGACATAAAAAAACAATTTTCACGTTTAATACTTTGTTTGATTGTCTTGAATTTCGCGCAAAGCTACACGATGGCTATCTGCGCTAGCCGTCCCTAATTTAGCAATGTAAAACTAGAGGGAAGGCAGCTCGTCATCACCACCCACCGCTACTCTTTTACCAACAAGTAGTGGGATTGACCGTCACAGAAAGGGCGAGCATGTTTGGTGTGACGAGGATTCGAGCCCGCGACCCTCAGATTGCGAGTCGAGTGCCCCAGCCACCTGGCCGTACCGGGCCCGGTTTAATAGAAACTCGTTTACTCATCACTAATAACCTAAAATGTTTTAGGTATCTGAATACAATGTGACTATCCTGTCACAATTAATTGCTTATAATTATTCTACGTCGTCCTATGTCATTCATTAATTATTTCTTTTCTTCACTGAAGTTACACATTTTACTGAGAATACCAATAATTCACAATTAATAAAAAACTGTTTAAAATCTTGAATATGCATTAAACGAAACGTATCTTTAAGAAAGAGAACCTCTCAATTAGCCTTAATTTTAATCTACTTTCCCTAATATCTTAAAACTCAGTGAACGTCTTACGTAGCTATGATGATGAAGCCTTATTAATGAAAAACTCATCACTTCCGTTAATATAAACTTTTTTTCTTTTATATTACTATATTTTATAAAAGACTTAAACAAAAAACACTTTGGCCCGATTTCTAACAATTAGGGCAGGTTGTGGCTGAAAGGTTAAAGTGACCGGAATATGAATCCGTGGATTCATGGTTTGCGTTCCGTTGCCGCAGCAACATGGTCTGCAGGTTGGAGCCGTGGAATTGCTATAAGAGATACGGTCAAAAATCTTATTACGTCAGATGAGAGTAGCCAGAATTGGGAGGGGGGGGGTTGCAGCGTCTAGCTGCCTTTCTTCTAGTCTATCACTTCAAAACTAAGGGCGACTATTCGTAGATAGAACTTAATCAAGACACACGATAGTGTGTCGTGTGACCAAAACAACCTGCTGTGGGACACACTGTATGTTATTAACAGGAGTGATAGTTTAGCGATTTTTCACCTTCTGTATCTTGGACTGTGCTAATCTCCAAACTATCACATATTTTCAGTGGATGTGCTCTACTGGACTCTTACTTCACATATCAAATTACAAGGCAATCCATTAAGAAATACCCGAGATATAAC
>NW_013789437.1:0-619 GCF_000517525.1 Limulus polyphemus
GTTTTTACAATTATAAGGCATGTGATTTGAAATGCAGAAGATTGGTTATCCAGCCTATACTACACAGACGAGTTTCACAGAATGTCTCTTTCATCACTTTGAAGTGAGTCACACACAGTATGTGAACTGAAGAAACTGTTTGAATGTTGAACTGATGCAGAGAGCCACTGAACAAACAGAACCTTACAAATCACAGCAGGCTGTTGTAAATTAAAATAAATTGTAAATTGTCTTAAAATACCATTAGTAGAATGAGGAACTTCTTTTAATCATTTATACCAAAAGTACATCCAGCGGATCAAAAACATGTGAAGCGGTATTGTTTCCTTATTTAGAAGAAATATGGGACTAGATTCATCTAATTTTCTTACAAAAATGTGATGCATATAGCAGTAGCAGAAGTATGGTATGAGCAAAAATAAGATAGACATACAGAAGGATATCATCGATGGTGCTAGTTATAATGGACACATCCATTGATTCTTTTACTAGCATTTGGTAGTGCAACTGACTGATTTCACCCTGATAGGTTATAGCACACATCTACATGCTGTTAATCTGGCAGTGATCGGAGATAGTTCACCCTGATAGGTTATAGCACACATCTACATGCTGTTAA
>NW_013789438.1:0-1104 GCF_000517525.1 Limulus polyphemus
AGCTGGGTTGGGAAGTTTACTCCCACCCACCATATTCTCCAGATATGACACCATTGGATTACCAACTTTTTCGTTCGCTGCAACACAATCTTAATGGGAAAACGTATGCAAATATGGAAGGTGTTAAAGAGGCCATCGTCATGTTTTTTCCTTCAATGCAAGTGATTTCTTTAATCAGAGCATTAACAACCTGATTGTAAGATGGAAAAGCATCACCGATAAGAATGGAGACTATTTCATTTAATAAATGTTTTGATTTGATATATAAGTTGTTCGGGTTTTTTCATCTAAAAAAAGCGACATTAATTTCTTTACGACTCAATATCTGTAAAACAGTTGTATCTGTTACTTGAATATCCTTCATTGGGAATTAATAATCTAACTTGATTGATATTCTTATCTGTAGCAATTATGTATTACTTTGACATAACAAGTAAAATTAGTTTAATAGGATTGGTAAACATTATTAGTAGGATTAAAATGAACATAGGCTTTGGTTGCGTAAGTATCACTGACGTTAGATTAGGTTTATTAAGTAACTATTGGCAAGCTACAAAGCAGTTGAAACACCTGGGGAAACAATCTCCGAGTAGAAATATTTCTGTTGATTTTAGACCAACTGAAATCATCACTTGTGGAACACTCTTGCAGCAGACAAATAGTTATGTGAAGACTTCGACTTTCTACCGGCTTTTTTGTAGATCGAGAAAAGCTGGGAAATGATGTTACTCAGATCATTGAAAAGTAGAAGATAACTTTAGATGCTGACTGAAATCATCACTTGTAGAACACTCTTGCAGCAGACAAATAGTTATGTGAAGACTTTGACTTTCTACCGGCTTTTTTGTAGATCGAGAAAAGCTGGGAAATGATGTTACTCAGATCATTGAAAAGTAGAAGATAACTTTAGATGCTGACTGAAATCATCACTTGTGGAACACACTTGCAGAAGACAAATAGTTATGTGAAGACTTCGACTTTCTACCGGCTTTTTTTGTAGATCGAGAAAAGCTGAGAAATGATGTTACTCAGATCATTGAAAAGTAGAAGATAACTTTAGATGCTGACTGAAATCATCACTTGTGGAACACTCTTGCAGCAGAC
>NW_013789439.1:0-615 GCF_000517525.1 Limulus polyphemus
TACTCTACATTATTTGACACTTTTTGCCAGATTTGACACTTCTTTCAAAACTTTTATGGCCAGATGCAGTTTGAGATATCAAGTGAACGTATAAGTTAAATGCAAGTCAGAGAGATGGACTAACGAACACAACCATTAAGCTTTTCGTCAGCTGAAAGACCAAAAAAGTACAAAAAAAAAACAAAAAACGAACAAACTAGAACACAAAAGAAATATCGACTTGGGTAAGGCAGGAAACGAAGCTTTGTTAAATATCACCTGGATAGTTTGATGTTGCCGACAGAGTACTGAAAATTGTGTGTATATAGAAAAGACATATGTAATCAGGGTAAATAATCAGCTTTTCTCCTGAGAATAATCAACATTTCAACCAAGTTAAGAATTCTTTATTATGTTCTATATTTTCATTACTTACTTTCACGGTTCGAAACTAATAATGAATTTTACACAATACATGGGGATTCAATGCTATATAGTATTGTTACGTCTCCGTTTGTTAATTGATTTCCGTAACTTCGTTCCGACGAAACTTTAGCGACACAAGTCCTTACTTAATAAAACTGGTTTATTCTTTCCGAATACAACTTTACGATACACTTTATTTTCAACAGTCGC
>NW_013789440.1:0-701 GCF_000517525.1 Limulus polyphemus
TACCTGAAGTGTTTCGTGTTTACTAGATGTTACATACATTTGTCTACCAGAGCAATGCACGGTATTGTCTCTGGTAGACAAATGTATGTAACATCTAGTAAACACGAAACACTCAAGATAGTGAGTGTTACTATTAAACAATGCACGGTACTGTCTCTGTTAGACAAATGTATGTAACATCTAGTAAATACGAAACACTCAAGATAGTGTTACTATTAAACAATGCACGGTACTGTCCGTGTTAGACAAATGTATGTAACATCTAGTAAACACGAAACACTTAAAGTAGTGAATGTTACTATTAAACAATGCATGATACTGTCCGTGTTAGACAAATTTATGTAACATCTAGTAAACACGAAGCACTCAAGATTGTGAGTGTTACTATTAAACAATGAACGGTATTGTCTCTGGTAGACAAATGTATGTAACATTTATTAAACACGAAGCACTCAAGATAGTGAATGTTACTATTAAACAATGCACGATACTGTCTCTGTTAGACAAATGTATGTAACATCTATTAAACACGAAACACTCAAGATAGTGAGTGTTACTATTAAACAATTCACGATACTGTCTCTGTTAGACAAATGTATGTAACATTTAGTAAACACGAAACACTCAAGATAGTGAGTGTTACTATTAAACAATGCATGGTACTGTCTCTGTTTAATAGTAACACTACCTTAAGTGTTTCG
>NW_013789441.1:0-619 GCF_000517525.1 Limulus polyphemus
AGAATCTATGACAAAGTTGCACTTTTGGCCATTCAGCTTCCCTATCACGTAGGCACTATGTGTATGATGGGGGTTGGTGGGTGTCCCTCAACGCCAACCACTACTGGTTTCCCCGAGGCTGACTTATTGGTAGTATTCTTCTTATGCTGTCTTTTCATATGCCCTTGCTCTCCACAGTTCCAACAACCTTTCTGGGTAGCAGCCTTTCCTGCCGTGGCATCTTTCATGTGTTGAAGTTGCCGCCATTGAGCTCTCTTGTGCCAAGGTTTGTTACAGTGCCAACAAAGTCCCTCAACCTTCTCTAAATGCTGCCCTTTTCTGGCCTTGAATCTTGATGACTGTACCAACTTTGGTACGTCTGTGCTGGATTTAATGTAGGATTCGAATTCAAGAGCTCTGGCCATTGCATCCTGCATAGTAGAGAGGTGTGCTTGCTTTACTTGTATCTTCAGTTGTGGACTGTCCAAGGCTTCTACAAAGTGATCCCTCAGCAACAGCTTGAGGACATCGGTGGTGCAGTTATGTAGGCCTTGTGTGCCATACTTTCCAAATCCTGTGCAAGCTCTTGCAGGCTCTCCCCTTTAGCACGGACTCTAGTCCTAAACCTAGCCCTGTAGAC
>NW_013789442.1:0-618 GCF_000517525.1 Limulus polyphemus
AGAAAGTTTATCGGAACTGTGGAGAGCAAGGACACATGAGGAGCCAGAGTATTGAGGGATGCCCACCAACCCCCATCATGAAAGTCCCGACAGCTAGGTGTAAAATTCCAAGCACACATAGTGTCTATGTGACAGGAAAGCTGGATGGCCAAAAGTGCAACTTTGGCATAGATTCTGAGTCTCAGCAAACCCTTGTGAGCATCGAGCTGTTAAATCACGAAGGAGTACCAGAAGCCATACAGAAGCTTTGTGGTGTGACAGGACATTATGTAAAGTTGTGGGGACCAGTGTGGGTAACTATTGAGCTGATGAGCATGAAGAACAGCCAGAAAGTATATTTGGCTGACATTGAAGACCAATGCATACTAGGGTTGGACTATTTAATACCGAGGAAGTGTGTAGTTAACTTTGATAAAATGACATTTGGGAACAACAAAGGCCAAATTCCGGTAAGTGTTAAAAGAGAGGTTGAACTAACCAGGTGCCATGAAGCTGAAGTCAAAGTGACTGAAGGAGTTAATGATGGTGAAGTGGAACCAGGTATAAATATTAAAGCAGAGCAGGAGAAAGACCAAGATTTGAAGCCAATAACTGATTTTCTAAAAGCAAGTGTTTTGC
>NW_013789443.1:0-1811 GCF_000517525.1 Limulus polyphemus
CTAGGAATGGTCTATTCTTCCATGGGGTGTGTCGGTTGGCCAGACTTGTTTCGTAGAATTACAAATTATTTAATTTATTTAACATATACATAAAATCAAAAGATATCACGTGATACGTTAGACTGACCGGCTTATAATGCTACACAAAGACGTAGAAACAGAGACTTTCTCACATTTCTGCTACAGTTCTCTCTAACAAATAATACCACACATTTCTGCAGCAGAGCTGGCACAACTAATCAGGGCATCATCTTGTTTTCACATAGCTGAGAAGAGTTTCCAAGACAACAGGTTGCCCATGTCTCCACAAAAGCTAGGATGCAATACAACTAGTGATTCGACAGATTGCCCATGTCTCCACAACAGCTAGGATACAATACAACTAGTGATTCGTTTCACTTTTAACGACACTTCCAAAGTGTGAAGTGTCAGATGCTGATATCAGAGGCTTTATTTAGTCTTAACATTACGGAAGTATTGTGTTTATATTTCTTTACACAGACAAACATAACGTAGAACTTCTCCAACTTCTTCCTTTCTAGGACTGATTTACATCTACAGCTAAATCTTAATCAATTTTATCTTACGAGCCTGATATTTTTCACCGATTAAGTGTTTTGCAAAGTTGTATTTAGAAAGAATAAACCAGTTTTATTTAAGAAAGGACTTGTATCGCTAAAGTTTCTTCGGAAAGAATTTTTACGGAAAATTAACTAACAAACGGAGGTGTAACAGTAACATAGAAATTTTTAATGATACAAAAAGTATTGAAACAAGAAAGACCAAACTACAAAAACTGAGTTACTTAAAATTTAAACAAATTTATACCTACTTTGGTTCAGACTAACATAATTACAAGGTATCGAAACCACTTTTTTATAGTTTTATCATTGAGCCACTGCAGGGTAGATGTTTTAAACGAGTTAGTTAAGGGTATTATTATTCCTGCTTTGACACTCTGGATGTGGATTTATTTATTGTGTCCATCATGTGACTTGTGGTGAGGTTTTAAATACTTGTGTTTATTATAAAAATATTTGTGTATGGATTCGGTGCTGGCCTATGTCTGGTATTGTTGTAATTATGTTCAGTGCAGGGATCCAGCAAGTATTATGTGTTGTAACTGTTCTGATACTGTGAGGTTGTGTGCCGTTTATCATACATGATTGTTGTGTATCGTAATGGTGGAGTGTTTCCACAGTCGCGCTATAACAAACGCTATAATTCACAACGAACGTCTCACGTGCTCGACTCAACTGTCAATTATGCATTACATTGTTGCCGTCACTTCTTGGCAGTCTTATATAAAAGAATACCGTACATCCAGTAATCTCCCGAGGATTCACGAAGCTTCGAGAATATGACGTGTTACTAGCGTCACGTGACCTCCGCTGTCGTAACACTGCCCCTTCCTTAGTATTGTTCGTCTCGAACAATAGCAACTTACATTAAACAATAAACAATAACTTAATTAACTGTACAGAATTTATAAACACAAAATTAAAATTCAACAAAGTCTCTTAAATTTACGGGACGTATCTTCTTCCGTACTGGTCTCCGTCTCGTTGGCTTCTGCTTCACGTTGGGTTCACTTGCTTCATCAGGAAATGTCCTATCATTGATAACAGTCACATCAGTGTTAGTAACTTCATCAAGGGCTTCACTGTTTTCCTTCTCAAAACTGAGTAGAGTTCCTTCTTTGACAGTGGCTTCTGCAGGTGACACGTCTTCAGCAGCATCATTTGTTCTGTTGTTCACTTCGTCCCAACTGAAATGTCCTGGACCTTGATAACGCCAAAGCCTGTTGGCAT
>NW_013789444.1:0-1691 GCF_000517525.1 Limulus polyphemus
CTATCGTATTACTTCTTCTTTACGACAAATTAATTTAAAGGGTATTTTCACAGTGTTTTAACCCTCTTGCACATCTTGTTTCCTCATTATATTAGTATAATTTAGAAGATCATCGTTGCCTTTATTAAATAAAATTGTAATTTTTTTAATAAGAAGAAAGCTGTATCATTAGGTTTCGGGACCTCAAATAGAGCTGTAATTACCCCCAAATAGTGCCGTTGTTTACTATATTTGCCTGAAATGAGACATAGTCCTGATTTACATATCGTTCTATCTTCAGCAATATAATAATGTCTGCTTTACATTTATATGAAAACGTTTAATGAACAAGTCGTACCTCACAGGCAGCAGAACTCCAAACTTCAACCTATCATAACCAATGAAGAATGCATAATGGCACGCCATTTACTGCCATATAGGTATCAAATGATAGGTAGTCATCTTTTTCTTTAAATATTCTAATGATTTTTATGAACAAGTAGTCACAATCTGAAATGAAACCTCAAATCTAGTCCTTTGACACCCGATACTAATGACTATATTAAAATCTTTTAATGTCCTCTGACTGAATTTGGGAATAAAAAATATCGAAAAGTGAGGTCCAAAGTTGTCTTGAAAAAAGGCAGCTAGTCATCACCACCCACCGCCAACTCTTGGGCTACTCTTTTACCACCGCATAGTGGGATTAACCGTCACATTATAACGCCCCCACGGCTGAAAGAGCGAGCATGTTTGGTGTTATGAGAATTCGAACACGCGACCTGCAGATTGTGAGTCGAGCGCCCTAATCACCTTGCCATTTTTTGTTTGTTTGTTATGAAGCATAAAGCTACACAATGGGCTATCTGTGCTTTGCCCACTGCAGGTATCTAAAACTGAATTTTATTGTAGAAAACTGTGAAATTTATTACTGAGCCACTAGGAGGCTGGGTTTTATGACTGAAGGTTTTACTTTTAAACATTTTTATCCAACGTATGTCAATAGAATGTAGCAATCATATAAATAGTGGTTACTTTATTAAATCTTCTTGAATAATTTGTGGTTTCTTGAAAAATAATTGAAATTATTTTTTTTCTGGTTAATCGTTCATGAATTTCGTACAAAGCTGCATGAGGGCTAGCTGCTTTAGCAGTTTAGAGGGTTCAAACCAAACCTTTTTTATGATTCTTTCACTAATCTAACCCTACCAAGCTTCTACTAGTGTTTGTCTTTTATGAAAATTTGAAAGTTTTGTTATGAAACAGGAAACTTGGCTAATGCAAAAGTTGCTGTTGTAGTATTGTGATTTACTTTTTCATAAATTACTTTCTATAAACATCAGCTGAGAATATATAAGCATTAATTTGCAGGAGCTACATGGAGGTATCATCTAAAATAAAAAAACTACATTATCCCACATGAAATTTATACTTAAATATACTGGATGTATATTATTCATCTGTTCAAAAATTAAGGGTTGAATAATATTTAAGATTTTTTTTAAACAACTTACAAATTTATCAGGACAAAAGTACTTGCATGAAAGGTAAACAGTTCTTAAATTAATAAATAAATCATACTGATAAAACAAGACACAAGTAGAACACATGAATATATTTTATCTGTAGACATGGCTGGATTGAAGAGGAGGGCAAATGGTGCAATTGCCCTGAGGACTTCTAGGATTAAAAGACCATTTTTGTCGTTTCAT
>NW_013789445.1:0-619 GCF_000517525.1 Limulus polyphemus
GGTATTCTTCTCCAGAGATGGGAACTGCAGATGAGAAAGTGACGACCTGGCAAACGGTTATACCGAGAAAGTTACGGGAAGTTGTGCTGCGTCAATCCCATAATACTGTAACAGGAGGACATCTCGGAGTTAAGAAAACATTGAGTCACCTACGACACAGATTTTACTGGATATGTATGAGACAGGATGTGGAAGAATGGTGCAGATCATGCAGTACATGTTGTGCTGAAAGGGGACCCAAGCATAAGGGACGTGCTCCAATGAAGTTATATCAATGGAAAGAGTAGCTGTCGACATTGCTGGTCCTCTGCCCTAAACTCGTGCTGGAAACAAGTACATTTGTGTGGTGATGGATTATTTCACCAAGTGGCCTGAGGCATATGCAATACCAAATCAGGAAGCTACAACTGTAGCTTCAGCTATTAGTGACTTCTTCTTCAAATTTGGTATGCCATATGAACTGCATTCGGATCAAGGCCGTAACTTTGAATCAGCTGTGTTCCATGAATGCTGCAAGTTGTTTACCATACAAAAGACCAGGACAACGCCACTTCACCCACAGTCTGATGGGATGGTAGAAAGGTACAACTGGACACTGGGACAGGAATCGAACAGTTAT
>NW_013789446.1:0-617 GCF_000517525.1 Limulus polyphemus
TGACCCACTGTTGACTTTAGTCTGCAACGAGTTTGTTAATTAACTCATATATCTACAATATATCTACATGTGTTTGTTTAAGACCGACTGGATTAAATAGGACTCAGTAGCGAGTATCGTTCTATGACCCACTGTTTACTTTAGTTTGCAGCCAGTTTGTTAATTAACTCATATATTTACAAAATATCTACATGTGTTAACTTAAGTCCGACTGGATTAAATAGGACCCAATAGCTAGTATCCTTCTATGAACCACTGTTGACTTTAGTCTGCAGCCAGTTTCTTAATTAACTCATATATTTACAACACATCTGCATGTGTTTGTTTCAGACCGACTAGATTAAATAGTACCCAATAGCTAGTATCGTTTTATGACCCACTGTTGACTTTAGTTTGCAGCCAGTTTGTTAATTAACTCATATATTTACAAAATATCTACATGTGTTTCCTTAAGTCCGACTGGATTAAATAGATCCAATAGCTAGTATCGTTCTATGACCCACTGTTGACTTTAGTTTGCAGCCAGTTTGTTATATAACTCATATATTTACAACATATCTACATGTGTTTGTTTAAGACCGACTGGATTAAATAGGACCCAATAGCTAGTATCGTTC
>NW_013789447.1:0-870 GCF_000517525.1 Limulus polyphemus
CTTCACTTTTTACTTATGAAGATTTAAGCAGTATTCCTCATCTTGAACAGTTGATAGATGGAAACAAGGTTGGACAATATGATTGCATTAATTCTGAGCTTGTTAAGAAAAAAAACTGGTCACCTGGGCCAGTTAGTATTTCCCCAATGGTTTTGAAGGAGGTTAAGGATTGGATATGTGAACCACTTGTACTAATTTTTCTAAGTCCTTGACTAGTGGGTAGGTACCAAAGGATTGGAAGTTAGCTAATGTCATTCCTCTTTTCAAGGAAGGTAATAAAAATTGTCTCAGTAATTATAAGCCTATTAGTTTTATATCAGTTGTGGGAAACATTTTGCAAAGTCATTTATCAAAGCTTAGAATAGTCAACATCGTTTCATTAAAGGAAAATCTTGCCTTACAAATCTTTGACATTTTTAGAAAAGGTTACTGCTTATGTAAATAAGGATAAGGGTGTAGATTTGATGTATCTTGATTTTCAGAAAACTTTGACAAGGTGCCACATAATAGGCTTGTGAAAAAATTATCTCTATGTGTGGAGGATAAGTTAGCTAATTGGATAGAAGAGTGGATGGATGGAAGAAAGCAGAGGGTTGTTATAAATGAAGTTCCATCAAACTGGATTAACGTCACAAGTGGGTTACCTCAGGGCTCAGTCTTAGGACCTTTGCTCTTTTTAATTTACATCATTGACATAGATGAAGGGATATTCAATAAAGTACTTAAATTTGCTGAAGATATTAAGGTCTTTGGTGTTGTTAACTGCAAAGAGGATCCTGCTGCTTTACAAAAGGATTTAGATCATTTAGTGAGTTGGGCAAATGAATGGCAGATGGGTTTTAATTATGATAAATGCAAGGTAATATATGT
>NW_013789448.1:0-619 GCF_000517525.1 Limulus polyphemus
ACTTAACACTATAAAACCAAGAGCATAATAATATTCACTTAACACTTTTAAACCAAATACATGATAATATTCACTTAACACTATAAAACCAAGAAAATAATAATATTCACTTAACACTATAAAACCAATAACATAATAATATTCACTTAACACTATAAAACCAAGAACATAATAATATTCACTTAACACTATAAAACCAATAACATAATAATATTCACTTAACACTATAAAACCATGAACATAATAATATTCACTTAACACTGTAACTTTAGAGTTCAATATTCGTTGTTTTAAGAAGAGTGGTAAGTGTTGTTTTAGCACTCTGTCCACCGAGAGGGAATCGAACCCTTGATTTCAGCAATGTAATTCCGTAAGCCTACCACTTCTCTCCACCAGGGGACAGAACTGACATCTTAAGTTTCATTATACCATTTATAAACACAAGTATAACTGTTATGAAACTTGAACGCCAACGTCAGGATATAGAAGTGAAATCTCAATAGTTTTGGTTTACTACTGGACAGGGCGTGGCCTAGTAGCTAATGTGCCCAAACTATGAATCGGAGAGTTCCTTCTTCATGTCCTATTGCCGCAAAAGCGCACTCTGCACTTCGGAGCC
>NW_013789449.1:0-617 GCF_000517525.1 Limulus polyphemus
GTGGCATTGTCCTGGTCTTTCGGATGCCAAACAACTTGCAGCATTCGTGGAACACAGCTGATTCAAAGTTACGGCCTTGATCTGAATGCAGTTCATATGGCATACCAAACCGGAAGAAGAAATCACTAACAGCCGAAGCTACAGTTGTAGCTTCCTGATTCGGTATTGCATATACCTCAGGCCACTTGGTGAAATAATCCATCACCACACAAATGTACCTGTTACCAGCACGAGTTTGCAGCAATAGACCAGCAATGTCAATTGCTACTCTTTCCATTGGTGGACCAACTTGATGTAATTTCATTGGAGCACGTCCCTTATGCTTGGGTCCCCTTTTAGCACAACATGTACTGCATGTTTTGCACCATTCTTCCACATCTTGTCTCATACCTATCCAGTAAAATCTGTGTCGTAGGTGACTCAATGTCTTCTTAACTCCAAGATGTCCTCCTGCTAAATTATCATGGGATTGACGCAGCACAACTTTCCTTAACTTTCTCGGTATAATTGTTTGACATGTCGTCACTTTCCCATCTGCAGTTTCACACCTCTGGAGAAGAATACCATTTTCAAGCTACTAACTGGTCCCATTGTGCCCAATAGTTCTTTGTCACAGG
>NW_013789450.1:0-804 GCF_000517525.1 Limulus polyphemus
TTAAGATGGTATTGCAGACGAATAGAAAAAGATGGTAATCTAATGGTGCCACATCTGGAGAGTATGGTGGGTGGGGGAGGACTTCCCAACCCAACTCCATAATCTTGTGTTGCGTCAAACGTGCCACGTGGACGTGCATTGTCGTGGAGAAGAACACCCTTCCGATTGACGAGTGAAGGGCGTTTCTGATAAAGGGCTTGATTTGAACGTTCCAGTTGCTGACTATAGATCTCTGCATTGACAGTTCGCTGTGGGTTGAGAAGTTCGAAATGAATTACTCCTTTGATGTCTCACCAAATGCAAAGCATCACTTTCTGCGGACGGGGTCCAGGTTTTTGGGTCAGAAGTGTGTTTTATCTAGGTCTGGGCCATTATTTTTGGCGTTTAATATTCGAATAGAGAATCCATTTTTCATCACCGGTGACAATTCTGTCCAAAAATGGTTCACGCGCATTACGTACCAGAAGAGACGAAACAACGTTCACACGCTGAAAACGACGATCATCGGAGAGTTCGTGAGGCACCCAAACACCTTCTTTATGGAGTTTTACCATATTCCTTAAATGTTCAAGTATTGTTTCATGAGAGACATACAATTTCAGGGCCATTTCACGAGTGTGTTGTCTTGGGTTAGACTCAGCAAGCGTCATCCTAGCATCAATATCAATACCGACATGTCGGCTCCTGCCATCACAGTTTTTAAGTCTAAAGTCACCCGAACGAAATTTGCTGAACCATCGTTGACACTTACGAACATTTCCATAAACTTCTTTGATATTCTTTGTGGCTACAGATGGGTTGATT
>NW_013789451.1:0-619 GCF_000517525.1 Limulus polyphemus
GAACCACTAAACTCGAGAATAAAGTTTTATATTATCTTTGAGATCCTCAACCACTGAACTCGAGAACAAAGTTTTATATTATCTTTGAGATCCTCAACCACTGACCTCATGATTATAATAGTTGTATTATATTTTCGTGCGTTGCACTATGGTGTTGACATAACTGAATGTATTTTGCAATTTATATAATAATTTCATTTTTTTTGTCAATTTCGTGTTTAACTATTTCAATTTGGTATTGCATTTAATAGGTAAAAAGTGAGTATATATAAAAGACCTTGTGTTCATCAATATGTTACCCCACTTCTCTCCCTTACTGCCTATCTTTGGGGGCAAGTGATTACAGCCAGAACTTTATGTGACGATATGGAACTGCAAGTCTGAAAACAAATTAACATTACCCTTTTGAAAGTAAGTAATCTATTATTAGTACCCTTATAATAATAATAATAATAAAAGTTAGGGTATACAGTAAATAAAGTAAAAAATCTATGATCAGTCAGCTTGTAATAATGACAATAATAAAAGTTAGGGTATACAGTAAATAAAGTAAAAAATCTATGACCAGTCCGCTTGTAATAATAATAATAGATGTTAGGGTATACAGTAAATAAAGTAA
>NW_013789452.1:0-619 GCF_000517525.1 Limulus polyphemus
ACAAAGTCTCTTAATTTTACGAGACGTATCTTCTTCCGTACTGGTCTCCATCTGGTCCTATTATCGGTAATAGTCACATCAGTGGTAGTAACTTCATCAAGGGCTTCACTGTTTCCATTCTCAAAACCGAGTCGAGTTTCTTCTTCGACAGTAGCTTTTCCAGGTGACACGTCTTCAGCGGCATCTTTTGTTCCGTTGTTCACTTCATCCCAACTGAAATGTCCTGCACCATGATAAAGCCAAAGCCTGTTGGCATTTACCACCTTTGGCTTACCTCGCCGACCACATTTTATCTAGAAAGTCACGTCTGAGAGATCATCCACTATGCCATATGGGCCTTTCCATGGAGAAGACAAGTTAGGAGACTCTCCTTTGGTCTTCTTGGGATTATACAACCACAACGTTTCTCATAGTACAAAGCTGACTTCAGTAGATCTCTTATCATAACATAGCTTCATGGAATCAGCAGACATTTTCAAGTTTGAACGCACCTGATGGTGAATATCATCCATCCTTTCTGATAACACCTTCACAAACTCTGACACATTTTCAGGCAACTCTTCATTGGCAACCAAAGTTCCCGACCAAACATCAACTTTGCTGGAGTGTATCCAGTGGT
>NW_013789453.1:0-1602 GCF_000517525.1 Limulus polyphemus
GATATTGATTTCATGGTTCCTAAAGTTGGTACTGTCTTAGAGAGTGGTTTCCATATATATGTGACATTTAGGAGCCAATTATACTTGTCCCTCAAACATTTTTGACCAAATTTTAAATTTTATGCAAGTTATAAACAAAACACACATTACCTTTTTTTGTTAATCTTTGAAATTAGCATAAATGTGTCTTTCAAAATCAAAAAGTGGGGTGTTTGTTTATAGGCAAAACTATGTATCTTTGAAATTAAGAAATGTGTCTTTTTGATTTTGAAAGTGGGGTGTTTGTTTATAGGCAAAAATATGTAGCTGTGCATTTGCATTTTTTAGAAGAAAAAATGCTCTGAGAGTTTTATTCTTATTCCCTAATGATTTTCAAACTTTATAAGATAATGTTTTAACTATAAAAAGTTTTATTTTTAAAAACAAATTTGCGTTGTTCTAATTTTTGTTTTGTTTAATTTTAAATTTAGGCTGCTTCAAGAATATAAAAAATACAAGGTTTCTGTATTGACTAAGTACTCATTGGCTTAATATATAAAAACTATGATTATCCATTTTCTTTGTTTGGTTACAAAGCATTTATGTAACTGCATAGTTAAGGCCCAACATTGTCGTAAATATGTTTATAAACATGTAAAACAATACCGAATTGTCTGTAATAATAAGTAGGAAAAAATGTACTCAGTTTTGTTTTAACATGTGACTGTTAATAAGTAAATAAATCTTATATTGTATCGAAATATTATATTGTGCAGTAGCATTGTGTGTATAATACATTTTCAGGTAGAAAAGGTAAGATTTAAAAGTAAAAAGACTGGGGGCAGTGTTTCTCGGGAGTTTTTCAACTTCTTACATATCAATTCAAAGTATATTTCAACAAATTTGACTCAAACATATCTTAGATTTAATATTTTGTCATTTTCTGACTTAGATTTAGTGTAATTCGTAAAATAATCCAAAACAACATACCCAACGACTGAAAAAGTTACTTAGATACTTAGAATAAAACAAAAATTGTCTACATACTTTTGACACCTGGATCTAGATTCCCTGCGAAATATTATGTAGACCACTCTCAATAACTAAAAAATGTTTCCGCATATTCGTAGACTTTAACAAACACGTATCAAACAAAAGTTTAGACTATGGACGTTGAGTATCCACAGAGCGATGACAGTTTTCGATATTTTTATGTTTGTTTGTAGCTGCGACATAGTTGCTCAAAGAATGGCTCTGGGTTATATTGATATATGCTTTAGTAATAGTCCAAATATTAATCCTGACTAACGAGAATTATAACTATAACGTCTTAGTCGGAATTCTATCATTGATTATTTATGTTGAAAATATAAACAAGTTGAAGTTGGTAACACCTAGATGGCAGCACATTATTGTTTGTAACTGACGATACGTAGCCTGATGTGATGTAATTCGAAAAGGTTTTTTGAATCTGTATTTCGCGCAAAGCTGTTCGAGAGCTATGTGCGTTAGCTATCACTAATCTAGAGATAAACTAGAGGTAAGGCAGTTAGTCAAAACCACCCACCACCAACTCTTGCTCCACAGGGGAAGTTTAATTCAAAGTTCATTCCACGTAACGAT
>NW_013789454.1:0-620 GCF_000517525.1 Limulus polyphemus
AGTCTTGACGGAGGGCCCGATCTGCACCTTATTAACCAATCAGTCTTGACGGAGGGCCCGATCTGCACCTTATTAACCAATCAATCTTGATGGAGGGCCCGATCTGCACTTTAATAACCAATCAATCTTGATGGAGGGCCCGATCTGCACCTTATTCACCAGAGTTGAACGGCTAGACCAGAGATGAGGTAACCAATCAATCTTTCCGACAAAGTTGATGGAGGGAGGGGGTGTAATGTTGTGATATAATCTAGTTTAAATGAATCTTTTCGTAAAAACAAGTCGCTGAGTACGTCAGTATTTTGTGTCTGGTTTTTGATTGTCTTTCTATCTCGTATTTAGGGTATAAACAACAATTATAATTAACAAAATATATAAATATTGTATAGAAAAATCATGTATTATTATTGATATATACAACAACCATCGTTAACAAAGTCTGTTATTAATGTATTAAAATACGTGTATTATTATTGATATATACAATAACCATCGTTAACATAGTCTGTTACTAATGTATTAAAATACGTGTATTATTATTGATATATACAACCATCGTTAACATAGTCTGTTATTAATGTATTGAAATACGTGTATTATTATTGATATATACAACAACC
>NW_013789455.1:0-680 GCF_000517525.1 Limulus polyphemus
CACAGTAAGTACTTCTTGCTTGTTTACTGATAGTTTACACAGTAAGTACTTGTTGCCTTGTTTACTGATAGTTTACACAGTAAGTACTTGGTGCTTGTTTACTAATAGCTACTCGAGGGTTATCTTCGCTAGCCGTCCGTAATTTAGAAAGTAGCTAGTCAACACCACCCACTTTCAACTGTTGGGCTACTCTTTACCAACGAATAGAGGGATTGATCGTAACATTATAACGTCCCCTCGGCTAAAACGACGAGCACGATCAGGGACAGGAATCGACCCCCAGATTGCGCGACGAATGCCCTAATCAACAGGCCATGCCAGACTCAGTTTGTCTGTTCGTCTGTTTATCTACCCACCTGTTTATAAATATGTAAACGTGTAGACTGTTGAGGCTTAGAACAAGAACAAACTACTGCCATAGAAAAGTATCATTTCTCGCATATATTAACTTCCAACTGAGGTTTACGGCTAATAAAACAACTCTTCTTAATAAACTAATTATTTAATTACCAATGTTTTCCTCCATAAAACCGGACAGTCTTTAGACAATATTACTTAAGTCACAAATTACGTCCTGTGTTTTTTTATTATAATATTTGGGAGAAATGTTCAGTGAAAAAACAACAACCAAAACAGAAACTACGGATATCGATGTTAAGATTCATAACAACAACCAAAAC
>NW_013789456.1:0-867 GCF_000517525.1 Limulus polyphemus
CGATACTGTGTACTGTCCAGTATAGTTAAATCTTGGTCTTCTTATTTGTACTGTCAATAAGAAGACACAAGATTTAACAATACTCGTTAAATCTTGTGTCTACTTATTGAGAGTACACAGTATTGTTAAATCTTGTGTCTTCTTATTGACAGTACACAGTATAGTCAAATCTTGTGTCTTCTTATTGACAGTACACAGTATCGTTAAATCTTGTGTCTTCTTATTGACAGTACACAGTATAGTTAAATCTTGTGTCTTCTTACTAAGAATACACAGTATTGTTAAATTTTGTGTCTTCTTATTGACAGTACACAGTATAGTTAAATCTTGGTCTTCTTATTGACAGTACACAGTATTGTTAAATCTTTTGTGTTCTTATTGATAGTACACAGTATTTCTAAATCTTGTGTCTTCTTATTGACAGTACACAGTATTGTTAAATCTTGCGCCTTCTTATTGACAGTACACAGATTGGTTAAATCTTGTTTCTTCTTATTGAGAGTACACAGTATTTTTAAATCTTGTGTCTTCTTATTGATAGTACACAGTATGGTTAGATCTTGTGTCTTCTTATTGAAAGTACACAGTATTGTTAAATCTTGTGTCTTCTTATTGACAGTACACAGTATCGTTAAATCATTGTGTTTTCTTACTGACAGTACACAGTATCGTTAAATCTTGTGTCTTCTTATTGACAGTACACACACAGTAACTGTCAATAAGAAGACCAAGATTTAACTATACTGTGTACTGTCAATAAGAAGACGCAAGATTTAACGATACTGTGTACTCTCAGTAAGAAGACACAAGATTTAACATAACTGTGTACTGTCAATAAGAAGACACAAGATTTAACGATACTGTGTA
>NW_013789457.1:0-618 GCF_000517525.1 Limulus polyphemus
TCTTAAGATTAAAATCTGTTTTCCCTCAAGTATTGTTGCCAATGAACAAGAGGTGGCGCATAACGTCCCTTTATTGGCTATGTGTGTGTGTGTGTGTGTGTGTGTTATTTATGTATCTGAACCTCCAAACATTCATCGTTCTTAATTGAAGTAGATGGAAATAATTAAGAAAATATATGATATAAATATAATAAAATTCATTCGGATTTATCTGATAATTTGTGGCAAAAAAAGTCCAAAAGAGGTAACACAAATCATTACACCTACTTCATCAATGATGCATTACATTTACTGTACTAGTTCTAAAGACAATAAATTTAGCAATGTTGTTCTTTTAAAGACTTCAGTTTTCTCTTTTTACTGAGTTATGACCGAATGGTCATGTTCTCCTCCCCTCCCGTCACTTACTACTAGATCTTTTTGGATCTGAGCCCCCTTCCCTCCAAATGGTCTCTGCAAAGTCTTATAATTAAATGCTTGAAGTGTAGAAAAAACTTTGCTGCAACCCTCCAGTTTTTATTGCAGCTTAACTCATGTACATAACCAGTCTGTTATTGTGAAGAAAAAAAATCCTCATGATACTGTAAATTTATCATCTTGGTGAAACCCAGTTTAAGG
>NW_013789458.1:0-620 GCF_000517525.1 Limulus polyphemus
GAAGAATCTGTATTCTCTTGTATTCTTTATTAGTCATATTACATGCGTTACCGTACTCGAAAAGGGGTCTAATGAAAGCTTTATAAATTGCAATAATGGTTTTGGTGGAGCAACTATTGTTAATGTTGATGTACTTGATTCTGGCACTGGTTCTACCGATGGTCGCGTTGAAGTGCTTACACAAGGATAAGTTTTATGAAAAGGAAAAAAAGAGGGGGATGGTATGTCGTTAACACATATGTTATACAACGAATCCAGGAGACAGAAATGGGGTTACCCTTATACACTCATTGTTATCCACTACTTTTCAAGATCTTTCTGTTTTCAGTTGCATCTGAAGGATGATACTGAAATGCATTTTTTAACTTAGTTATGTAATTGTTCAATTTGTTAAAACTATATTATTCTTTACACGAAGAAAGTTAGCGAAGCAAAAAACTAATAGGTGTAAATATTTGTGATAAAAATATGAAATGAACAAACTAATAGGAATGTGGAAAAAAATCTTTCGTTTACAAGTTTATTTTTTTTCTTTTTCGTTTTGATGATATTGTTAGAAGTATTATTAGCCGAGAAATATATATTGTTGCATGTTCAAATCAATATTATCATTGTTGTTA
>NW_013789459.1:0-619 GCF_000517525.1 Limulus polyphemus
TTAAAATCTTTTGTTCACAAGCTTTCATTGCTGGAAACATTACAATATTTGTCAACAAGCTTTCATTGCTGGAAGCATTACAATATTTGTCAACAAGCTTGTCCAGTTACAAATATTACAATATTTTGTCCACAAGATTGTCCAGTTACAAATATTACAGTATTTTGTCCACAATCTTTCATAGTCATAAACATGATAATATTCTGTCCACAATCTTTCATAGTTAGACATTACAATATTCTGTCCACAATCTTTCATAGTTACATACATTATAATATTCTGTCCACAAGCTTATCCTGTTACAAACATTACAATCTTCTGTCCACAAGCTTGTCCAGTTACAAACATTACAATCTTCTGTCCACAAGCTTGTCCAGTTACAAACATTACAATCTTCTGTCCACAAGCTTATCCTGTTACAAACATTACAATCTTCTGTCCACAAGCTTATCCTATTACAAACATTACAATCTTCTGTCCACAAGCTTGTCCAGTTACAAACATTATAATATTCTGTCCACAATCTTTCATAGTTACAAACATTATAATATTCTGTCCACAAGCTTTCATATTACAACATTATAATATTCTGTCCACAATCTTTCATAGTTACAACATT
>NW_013789460.1:0-614 GCF_000517525.1 Limulus polyphemus
CCAGACTACCCTATATCTAGTAAATGCTAGGGCATTCACGAAGGAACAGGATATTTCTAGAAAATAGGTGGCGTGACACTAGTCACGTGACCTCGCTCACGCAACAATATGTTTAACACCATTAATTATTCAGAAATTCACCAGCCTTTACCACTTCTTCCAACGGCAAATCAGTTCATAAGTCAATCTCCTTGCTAGAAAAATGAAATTTCAAGTTGGACTTCACTCTTCCAAATGTCCTTTCATCCTATAATATTCTGAATATAGCATAAAAAGATAAAATATCTTTAACCTACCAATTCTCTAAATAAACTTGTAAACTTCAATAAGATCGCCTTTTACTCTTCTTTCTTCAACTTGAGAGAAACTAAAGATAAAATATCTTAACCTGTCTGTATAAGATAACCCTTCTATCGTTGGAATCATCTTAATAGCCCTCCTCTGAACCCTTTCCAATAAATCGGTATCCTTTCTTAGAATACTTTTATTTTGAGGTAGAGAAGTACGTAATATAAGTTTAAATTCTTACTATTGTTACGTCTCCGTTTGTTAATTTAATTTTTACGTTAACTTCGTTCCGACGTAAACTTTAGCGACATAAGTACCTTACTTAA
>NW_013789461.1:0-853 GCF_000517525.1 Limulus polyphemus
TGGTATAACAAAGAACAATCTATAAATAGTTTAGTTATTTATCATCAGGCTCGGGATGTTTAGAAGTAAGTATGTTATCTGGTATAACAAAGAACAATCTATAAATAGTTTTAGTTATTTATCATCAGGCTCGGGATGTTTAGAAGTAAGTATGTTATCTGGTATAACAAAGAACAATCTATAAATAGTTTTAGTTATTTATCATCAGGCTGTGTCTTCTATCTTGCATGGGAATGGGAGTCATCTGTTCCAATCCACGATTTGTCATTGGGATTCCTCCTTAACTGTCCCATGGGTAACTCCATTCGTAACGAGTAGTAAGAAAATGTGTCGCAGCCTTTAAAGTTATCAGACAAATGTCACCAGTGCAATAAATCTTAAGAGATTTCTACCATAATCAAGACAATGTGGTCAATGTAACAAATACACCCTAAATGTAAATATGAACGTCCAGTACTTTTATGCTGTTTTCATTAATGTCTTATTTAGCTATAAAACTAATAATCATACTAAAACACGTATGTTTTTGTTTTGTAAAATAGGAGCCAAACAGAATTTTCTGGATACTTCCACAAACGTAGCCAGGTATGATGTAATAATTTGTAAAATCAGTTTTTCATCAGTACTCTTCTTTACTGAATTCGATTTATTAAAATAAAATCAGACATCCCGAGCCTGGTGATAAATAACTAAACTATTTATAGATTGTTCTTTGTTATACCAGATAACATACTTACTTCTAAACATCCCTAGCCTGATGATAAATAACTAAACTATTTATAGATTGTTCTTTGTTATACCAGATAACATACTTACTTCTAAACATCCCTTCTAACCTGGTCCGACGATAAAA
>NW_013789462.1:0-618 GCF_000517525.1 Limulus polyphemus
GCACTTATTTTCAACAGTCGCTCTATAACAAACGGTATATCAACGAACGTCAACAATACTTCTGATTGCAGTTCAATTACTCACTACCTACACACACATTATCCTGTCACGTTGTCACCCTCTTTTATATACCAGACGCCAAGGTGCAGGATAGTTCTAGAAAGCAGAGGGCGTGAGAATAGTCACGTGATCTCGCTGACGCAACACTGCCCCTCCTTAGTATTGTTCGTCCCGAACAATAACCACATACAATAAACCAATAACAAATAACAATAACTTAATTAAATGTACAGAATTACAATCACAAAATTACAATTCAACAAAGTCTCTTAATTTTACGGGACGTATCTTCTTCCGTACTGGTCTCCGTCTCGTTGACTTCTGCTTCACGTAGGGTTCATCTGCTTCATCAGAAAATGTCCTATCATCGGTAACGGTCACATCAGTGGCAGTGACTTCATCAAGAGCTTCACCATTTCCCCTCCCAAAACTGAGTAAAGTTTCCTCTTTGACGGTAGCTTCCTCAGGTGTCACGTCTTTGGCAGCATCATTTGTTCTGTTGTCCAC
Source organism: Limulus polyphemus (assembly GCF_000517525.1). NCBI lineage: Eukaryota > Metazoa > Arthropoda > Merostomata > Xiphosura > Limulidae > Limulus > Limulus polyphemus. The sequence goes on from NW_013789462.1 coordinate 568, forward strand.
CTCGTCCCAACTGAAATGTCCTGGACCATGATAACGCCAAAGCCTGTTGGC
>NW_013789463.1:0-619 GCF_000517525.1 Limulus polyphemus
CTTCGGTGTGACGGGGATTCGAACCCGCGACCCTCAGATTGCGAGTCGAGCGCCTTAACCACCTGGCCATGCCGGGCCTATATACATATAAATAACCACGTTTTACACTCTCCCACAGGGGGGCCGTTTTACATTGATATAAACAACGCACCACTGGATGACGCGTGGAAAACACAGCCTGTAGCGTCTCCATTTTAAACTCCTTCATAGGATATAGATAAAACTTGCTTTCCCTCGAAAAGTTTATAACCATTAAATTCAAGAACATATACGGGCGTTGATAGGGCGTTGTCTGCGTACTGTTATTTCGATTTAAGGAAATTTATTGATACACATCAAAGAGGCATAACATTTTACACCTTCAGACGTCAAAATAGGTAGACCAAAATAATTATTGACCGTATACTTTGTTTGAAGTTAAGCACAAAGCTACACAATGGGCTATCCGAGCTCTGGCCATCGCGGGTATCGAAACCCGGTTTCTAGCGTTGTAGGTCCGCAGACATACCGCTGTGCCACTGGGGGGGCCGACCGTATACAAAAATTTAATAAAATTGATAACTCGAAAGAAACTTTTTAGATAAAATAGATTTGGTCAGGGAAGAAACTTGTGTGGATA
>NW_013789464.1:0-1349 GCF_000517525.1 Limulus polyphemus
GACACAGCCCTGAGGGACTCCTAGTTCCTGTGGGAAGGAACTGGAAAGAGTGGAACCCACACGGACTTGGAATCGCCGGTTCTGTAAAAAATTGCGGATAAAAATGGGTAAATGGCCACGCAACCCATAGGAGTGGAGGTCCTGCAAAATTCCATACCTCCACGTAGTGTCATAAGCCTTCTCAAGATCGAAGAACACAGAAACAAGGTGCTCTCTCTTGAGAAAGGCCTCCCTTTCTCAAAGACGTTTCTCTGATTCGACTTACCATGGACCATAGAGCAATCACCTCTTTCTTTTCGGGCCGATCGTCTCTATGATTATAATCGCCCCTTTACAGTGGTGGAACTCAAACTTGCTCTTCATCGGTCTGGTAGTACATTGGTCAGACCTGATGATGTTCATTATGAGATGTTGCTCCATCTCTCTCCTGCCTCTTGCTATTCTTCTGGTTATTTTTAACCGGATCTGGCAGGAGCATATTTTTCCAGATGCTTGGCGCCAGGCTATTGTCCTCCCTTTCTCTAAACCTGGGAAGGATCCCAAGATTCCTTCTAATTATCATCCCATCACTTTGACTAGTTGTCTTTGTAAGGTTCTAGAGAGGATGGTTAATGCCCGTCTTGTTTGGTTCCTGGAATCAAACATGATCCTCTCACCCACCCAATGTGGGTTCCGTCGACAGCGATCCCCCGAGACTTTATGGCCAAGAAGGCAGGGGAAGAAACAGAAGTGCTAGAAGCATGAGAAAAGCTCTAGCCGAGAGCATCAGCAATGCTCTGGTCATCAGCTACTTCCTGGTCATTGGAGAGCAAGATGGAAAGGGGATGGGAAGCATACCTCCCAGTGACTTTCTGAATCTTGTCCCATACAGTTTTGGAACTGGTGGTAGAAGAGATGCTAGTAGTGAACTTAACCCAAGACTCCTTTTGGCTTTGAATCGAACCTGCCGAGCATGGGCCCGCTGATAAACAATGTGGTTAGAAAGAGTGGGATACCGTCGGAAGGTATCCCAGGCCCGTTTTTGAGCCATCCGTACCTCCTGGCAGGCAGGCCTCCACCATGGACGAGGATACCGTAGAAAACATGTCAAGGTCTTAGGAATAGAATAAACATCCGCCTGGACAATACAGTCAGTCACAGCCACCACACAATCGTCTATTGATGGCAGACAGATGAAGGCAGGATCACGTTCAGAGAGAGAGGTGAAAGAGGGCCAGTCAGCCTGGTCCAGCTTCCACCATGACACTCGGGTCGGGTGGCATCGACCATGGCCAACCTCTCTTAGTATGATGGGAAAATGATCACTGCCACGTGGATCACTGTCAACCATCCAAGAAAAGCGAGTGAAA
>NW_013789465.1:0-617 GCF_000517525.1 Limulus polyphemus
CTATATCCTTTAAATTTTGTATAAAAATGGTTTTAAAATTTGGATATCTTGAAAAATATTTGTTATTTCACACAAGTTGTCCATTAAAAGTAAGAAGCTGATGAGATGTCAGTCTGAATTCTTTGAAACTTGTGTTAGAGAACTTTATGGATGTCTACAATAACATTCAATTTAAATAGTTGCTTGTTTGATGTGTCAGAGGTTAGTGTTATGATCTGAATGACCTTTTTTGATGCTTCTGTGAACACTGATGTTATATATGTTGGCTGTGCTTATGACAACAAATATTTCACTAAAATAACTAAGTAATCAACAAGTAACTGCCTAAAGATTACTAGACCCACGTCAAAATACATCTTGTTCCTAGCACTAGAAATAAATGAAGTCTTCTGTGTTCGTACAGTTATCCAATGGAGACTTAGATAGTCAGTACCAGTATGTATATAGAACAGATTACTGTCTGTCTGGTGTCTTGACCTCACAAGTTGTTACAAAGAACTGGCTGACCCATTTTTGATAAACTTTAGTAGATGAACTCAGATTGACCCCTTTAATATTGATATCAAAATGATAAGAAATTTCAGAAATGGTTCAAGTTTGGCAGCCATTCAAATTTT
>NW_013789466.1:0-719 GCF_000517525.1 Limulus polyphemus
AGATAGGGGTTAATTGTAGTAAACCTGAAACTTAGATAGGGGTTAATTGTAGTAAACCCGAAACTTAGATAGGGGTTAATTGTAGTAAACCCGAAACTTAGATAGGGGTTAATTGTAGTAAACCCGAAACTTAGATAGGGGTTAATTGGCTTTTGGATTAGAAAACACTACATAAAACATATTCACTGACTGAGCTCCAAACAAGAAGTGAACCAAAAGACGAACCAAGAATTCTACAGTAGATTTACAGGTATAGCTTAATTGATCATCTCGGGACACTTTGAAAATACACTACATCTCCTCATGCACAAAACAATAAAGTCCAAGAAGGGTGAACATTAAAATTTGAAAACTTCCCGTACACGTGACCTAATGCTCGATTGATATTTATTATAATGAATACAGTCTAACAAAATGTATCTAATGGCTGTTCCCATGAATTAAACAGAAGCTTAGGGAAATTATAAGATGGTAAAATTATGTAGGAAAGATTGCACAACTCTCCATTCTATATCTAGGGATGGTCCATCTTACATATTAATCACAACGCTCCATTCTATATCTATGGATGATTCATCTTACATATTAATCACAACTCTCCATTCTATATCTATGGATGATTCATCTTACATATTAATCACAACTCTCCATTCTATATCTATGGACGGTACATCTTACATATTAATCACAACTCTCCATTCTATATCTATGGACGGTAC
>NW_013789467.1:0-618 GCF_000517525.1 Limulus polyphemus
GCTGCCAAGCATTGAGGACTGGGTTTATTATTTTGGTGGGTATTGTTGTTGTTTTTATAGCTGTACTAATGACAAGTGTTATTTGTTTAGCATAGGTGGCATTGTACATGGACAACGCCAAATCAGAAGTAAGAGTTTATACTTATAATTTGATTACAAACAATCTCTGTATTTACTACAAACTGCTGCCTTCTCTATCAGCTTACATAACAGTTAGCTTGTACGGAAAGAAGAGTGAATTTTAGTAGATGTTTAGTATGTGGTAAAGCTACACATCTACATCCGGGGATTTTAGTGACTACATTATTTATCGTAAGGATTTCCGTTCAACGCGAATATATTAACACTTAACAGATAGTAGACTGTACGAAGACGACACAATGACCAGCACACCAACACATTAGGATCAAACTTTAGGATTCTATACTTTAACTTTCTATTCTATTTATGCAAAGTATAATCCAAATAAAAACTTTTGATGGTTCTTTATTATTTTCACTACGCAAGGTGTCAAGACACAATTGATGATAGGCCTGCATTCAAGACTATTAGTTGTAAACGAACAAGTTTTACGACTATCACGACCCGTATGTTTTGTTTTTAGACAAGATTCTATTT
>NW_013789468.1:0-662 GCF_000517525.1 Limulus polyphemus
GTTTGGCTCAACCTGGTCTTCTACCACGTCTCTTGTTATTGTGAGTTCTGGCTCAACCTGGTATTCTAACAGGTCACTCATCACTGTGAGGTTTGGCTAAGTTTAATTTTCTAACTTTGAGTTGTGATTTAATTTGATTTTCTAGACTGGACCATTATTTCATTTCCTGTTGTAACAAAACTACTACAAACCGTACATTTTAAACAATATTGTTGTTTTAATTTTTACGTAGCATTAATATCTTTAACTTTTTCTCAGACCACACAGCATTATTGGGCATCTTTAAACAATCAGGACAAATAACGAAAATAACCTAATTTCCTAATTCAGTTTCACTTTCCCTAACAAGTACCTTAATCACGTTTTTCCACACTTGTAACATCCGTAATGAAATTGATAAAAGTTTCTATTGTCGTTTATACCAAAAGTTTGCTGGACTTTCTCATGGACTTTTCTGTCTTGAGGTAAAAAATTGTTTGAATATTGAGCTCATACGTCAGCACAATGAAGACGTTTCTCTCTATACTGGAGAAATATATGTTTATATATCTGAAGTAAAACACAGGAGAACAATAACACAATGAAGACGTTTCTACTCTATACTGGAGAGAAATATATGTTTATATATCTGAAGTAAAACACAGGAGAACAATAACACAATG
>NW_013789469.1:0-619 GCF_000517525.1 Limulus polyphemus
GTTTCTTTTCTTGTTCTTCTTGTTTCTTTTGCTGTTCTTGTATTGCTGCTATCAAATCTGCTAAGCTGTAGTTTGATTTGCCACCTTGCATTTCCATCTTCTTTTTTTATTTTCCATCCCACTCTCTGACACCAGTTTGTTGCGTCTTTGTTCGTTTGTTAATTTCCCGTAAAAATTCTTTCTGAAGAATTTCAACAATACAAGTCCTTTCTTAAATAAAACTAGTTTATTCTTTCCCAATACAACTTTGCAATACATTTAATTTCCACAGCCATATTAACTTAAACACACGCTATAACTCACAACGATTCACGCTCTTTTCTTACAACTTGACTCGATTATCTGCCTCTATATCTCCCTATCTGCAATTATCTCTCCGCTTTATTTGCCGGGCTTATATACTAAAATAGATGGCGTCTAGAAAAGACTAGAGTTGCCAGAAACAGTCATGATCCTTCTAGAAACTCCAGCACGCATGCTTTCAGTGTCGCGTGATTTCCGCTGTCTTAACATTATGATTGCACCCTTCTCCACAGTGTGTGTAATTTTCATTCGGGCAATTTCATACTTGTTTCCTGTAGTGTTCGTGTATTTAAACTTATCGAGTTTTTAAATGTAA
>NW_013789470.1:0-619 GCF_000517525.1 Limulus polyphemus
GTGGAACGAAATAAAAAAATGGAAACGAGAAGCGGCAAATCAAATTACAGCATAGCAGACTTGATGGCAGCAATACAAGAACAGCAAAAGAAACAAGAAGAACGAGAAGAGAAATTACAACAGTTTTTGGAGGAAAAAGAAAAGAAACAAGAAGAACGACAAATTAAACAAGAAGAGAGACAACAGCAGTTGCAAGAAAACCTGCAACAGTGGCAGCTCAAACAGCAAAATAAACAAGAGAGATTACAGCAGTTGTTGGAGGAAAAAGAAAATAAACAAGAAGAGAGATTACAGCAGTGGCAACTGGAACAAGAAAGGAAACAGGAAGAAAGTCAGCAGCAACTACAGGAAAATCAACAACAATGGCAAGAGTTACAAATGGAAAACATTAGTAAATTTAAAAGCGAATTAGATACGTTAAAGGACGATCTATTGTCTTTAACACAAGAAGGATACATTGACCATCGACTTAACCAGCCCCAGACAATGACGAGCCCTATCCAGACCCTGTAGCTAAACCCTAATGCAGACATATTCAGTCCCGTTAGAAGTCACATCCCAGATATGAATGTCAGTACTAGGACTGATCCAGTACGAAGGAAGCCACAGGAATACGATG
>NW_013789471.1:0-619 GCF_000517525.1 Limulus polyphemus
ATATCAGCGTTTGAGGATTGAATAAAAACTCTCGTGGACAGTGACTTAGCACAGGCAAAATTATAAACTAGAAATGTCATTTTAAATATATAACTAGTAGAAACTAATAAAGATGTTAAAGAAAACACTTGCAATAAAGCGAGGCTTTTTTTATCACGACACAAATGGTGTATTGGTTTTCAATGTTTCTAACATTTGTTTCTTTGTTTAAACACGTGCATAACTACTTTATATTACTTATATTTATTAACATCTAATGTTTACCCCATAGCTTCATCACAGACATATTTTATATAAACACAGAAATGTAAGTAGTTATCCTTGCACTTGACTGGCACGCCGCCATGTGGCCTAACACGTGTGTCGACCTCAATCAATGGAGAGGATGGGAAAGGGTAGAAGACAATAATGTCATCAGAGATGGTGACATTATAGTTCCATAAAGTGTCACCAAAGGGCACGTTGCCAATGGATGCGTTGCTAGGCTGCCATAACAGGCGGACATGACGTCCATGAAGTGGCACCAAAGGGCATGTTCTAGAGTCGCGTTGCTAAGACGCCATTACAGGCAGACATGACGTCAATGTTTCCAATATAGAAACTAAAACTATAGATAGTA
>NW_013789472.1:0-863 GCF_000517525.1 Limulus polyphemus
AAAAGGAAAAAAAGAGGGGGATGGTATGTCGTTAACACATATGTTATACAACAAATCCAGGAGTCAGAAATGGGGTTACCTTTATACACTCATTGTTATCCACTACTTTTCAAGATCTCTCTGTTTTCAGTTGCATGTTTTTTGTTGATCTGAAGGATGATACTGAAATTTATTTTTTAACTTAGTTATGTAATGGTTCAATCTGTTAAAACTATATTATTCTTTACACGAAGAAAGTTAGCGAAGGAAAAAACTAATAGGTGTAATTATTTGTGATAAAAATATGAAATGAACAAACTAATAGGAATGTGGAAAAAAATCTTTCGTTTACAAGTTTAATTTTTTTCTTTTTCGTTTTGGTGATATTGTCAGAAATATTATTAGCCGAGAAATATATATTGTTGCATGTTCAAATCAATATATTATCATTATTGTTATTTCGTTCCAATTTATATGTTTCAGTTTTTATACATGACGATACGGGCTTGTATATTTGTAAATATATTATTTTTTCCCAAATAAGTTGAACTTTGCGATGGACGCACTGAAATACCGAAACGTTGATATTATGAATTATACCGGGCAAAGCACAGGTAGCCCATTGTGTAGCTTTGTGCTTAAACTTTAAAAAAAAACCACAGTGTCACAGCGGTATGTCTGCGGACTTGCAACGTTAGAAATCGGGTTTCGATACCTGTGGTGAGCAGAGCACAAATAACCCATTGTGTAGCTTTGTGCTTGATTCCAAACAAACAAACACAACTTAAAAAAAGAAATATACTATTGCTGGAATTAGTCTTAATTACCGTTTTTGAAAAAAAAGTGTTAAAAATAGGTAAAACACACGTCTATAACAAAACTTA
>NW_013789473.1:0-812 GCF_000517525.1 Limulus polyphemus
ATCTTTGTATCCCTGCTCTACTAACAACAAATCTTTGTGTCCCTGTTCTACTAACAACAAATCTTTGTATCCCTGCTCTACTAACAACAAATCTTTGTATCCCTGTCTACTAACAACAAATCTTTGTGTCCCTGTTCTACTAACAACAAATCTTTGTATCCCTGCTCTGGGATACAAAGATTTGTTGTTAGTTGTTCTACTAACAATAATTTTTTACATCCATGTCCTCTTTAGGGCGACCGTTATTCAACAATCAGAGTTATTGTCACATAACTAATGCAAAGGCCTTGAAATAGTTCAAACTGCTTTTGAGAAGCCTTTCGCCAAAAGTTTGGTCAGGATGGAACTTAATTTTTTAACTGCTAGTGTCACTTGTGGAGTATTTGATAAATATTCTTAACTGTTTGTTTTGCTACTCGCGTTACGAGTTTTGTAGTAAAATTCAGACGAACTTACAGTAGTGAAACAAGGTGTTTTCAACAATACCTGCACCTATTTTCTGTTTGTTTGGTTGGTATAATGGTAGTAATATTAAAGCTTAATTTGAGTTTATTTTTCTTGAATAATTCCTTACATTATTCCCAAGTTACCAGGACTGAATGAAAATTAAATAAGAAAGCGAAAACTATCTTGTTTAAACGAAAACTATCTTGTTTACACGAACACTATCTTATTCACACGAACACTATTTTATTCACACGAACACTATCTTGTTTATACGAACACTTTCTTGTTTACACGAACACTATCTTGTTCACACAAACACTATCTTGTTTACACGAACACTATCTTATTCACACGAACACTATTTT
>NW_013789474.1:0-618 GCF_000517525.1 Limulus polyphemus
TTTTTAAAAAAAATTATTTCGGTGCCTAAAACTTACTTTTTAATTACTATGGTTAAAATGAAATGTGTGTTACCGCACTAATCGAGTATTGGTTATAAAAAAATTTAAGCGCACTAAACGAAAACGCATTAATCGAGGGATCCCTGTACTTACATTTGGTCGCGTCAGTAAAGAAATGTGATAACACCGATTTAGATTACGTTAATCATTCAAAATAATGAAATTAATCCAACTTAACCATTATGAATTATGAAATCAAAATTTAGTCGCGTTAATCATGAAATATATTGAAACCATTAACGTGTATAACTCGCTGTTAAAGATAACGAAACCTATGTTATTCACTCATGAAATATACTGAAACCAGTATGGTGCTTAATTCACTGTTAAAGATAATGAAACCTACGTAATTTGTGCTAACTATATAATACGATGAAATCCATGTAGGTTGCATTAATATAATACGATGAAATACATGTAGGTTGCATTAATAAAATACGATGAAATCCATGTAGGTTGCATTAATATAATACGATGAAATCCATGTAGGTTGCATTAATAAAATACGATGAAATCCATGTAGGTTGCATTAATATAATACGATGAAATCCATGTAGG
>NW_013789475.1:0-282 GCF_000517525.1 Limulus polyphemus
GGTTTCCGTCAATGTTATAATGTCTCGTTTTGAATTTTCCAACGATATAAGCACACTCGGATATTTTTCCATTAATTTTGCGTCAAAAAAATACTTTTTTCCATTTTCCTAAAAAACTCATATTTTCACCAAAAACCAAAGACTATAGCCCATATTTTTTGCCAAATTTTGAAAAAAATTGTTTTTCTTCATATTTCAATACAAAGATGTCCTTGATGTAAGACTTTAATAATAGAGATCCTTTTATGAAAATTCTCAATAGTTATTCTTAATCTCTTATCC
>NW_013789476.1:0-733 GCF_000517525.1 Limulus polyphemus
CTTTAGCGTTATTTGGTACAACAACTCCACGAACACCTAGGGGTAACTCTAGTTACCGAATTTATAACTCCCATACTCATTATTAGCGTTATTTGGTTCAACAACTCCGCGAACACCTAGGTGTAAGTCTAGTTACCGAATTTATAACCACCATACTCATCTTTAGCCTTACTTGGTACAACTACTCCATGAACACCTAGGTGTAACTTTAGTTAAATAATTTATAACCACCATAAGGCTAAAGATGAGTACTTGGTACAACTACTCCATAAACACCTAGGTGTAACTATAGTTGTACCAAGATAGGCTAAAGATGAGTATGGTGGTTATAAATTCGGTAACTATACTTATACCTTTAACGCTAAAGATGAGTATGGGGTTACACATTCAGTAACTAGAGTTACACCTTGGTGTTCAAAGAGTAGTTGTACCAAGTAAGGCTAAAGGTGAGTATGATGGTTATAAATTCGGTAACTATAGTTACACCTAAGTGTTTTTGGAGGCTAAAGATGAGTATGGGAGTTATAAATTCGGTAACTAGAGTTACACCTAGGTGTTCGTGGAGTTGTTGTACCAAAGTAACTCTAGTTAAACGATTTATAACCATCATACTCATCTTTAGCCTTACTTGGCACAACTACTCCATGAACACCTAGGTGTAACTCTAGTTACAGAATTTATAACCACCATACTTATCTTTAGCCTTACTTGCTACAACTACTCCATAAACACC
>NW_013789477.1:0-617 GCF_000517525.1 Limulus polyphemus
TACTCAACACACTAGTGAGTAGGCCACCACATGTTCGTTTTTGCCCACTTTCTGAGACAACACTCCTCCAATTCCGACATTACTAGCATCACAATCCATTATGTACGGCAGTGAGGGATCTGGAAGCTTTAAAAGTGCAGCAGAGCAATTTTTCCTTCAACGTCTTGAAAGAATGCTGGCAAGAAACTGTCAATTCAAACTTTTGGCCTTTTTTAGTCAAATCATGTAGTAGAGCAGCTATAGTTGCAAAGTCCTTCACAAATTTGCGGTAGTAAGTACAGAGTCCCAAGAAACTTCTTAGCTCTCCCACATTGTCTGGTGTTGGCCAGTCATGCACTGCTTTCACCTTATCAGGATCAGTTTGTACACCATTCTCGCTTACAATGTGGCCTAAGTAAAGCACCTCTTTCTGGAACAAGTGACATTTCTTGGGATGGGGTTTGAGGTTTGCTGCTTTCAAACGCTTGAATACTTCCTCCAGCCGCGACATTTCATCGTCAAAAGTTGTTGCAATTACGATGACATCGTCCAGGTACACTAGGGCTATCCTCCATTGTAGGCCTTCCAATACTCGTTCCCTCAGACTCTCAAATGTTGCTGGAGCATTACTGAGCCCG
>NW_013789478.1:0-1774 GCF_000517525.1 Limulus polyphemus
GATATTCACCATCAAGTGCATTCAAACTTCAAAACGTCTGCTGATTCGATGAAGTTAACTTATGATAAGAGATCTACTGAAGTCAGCTTTGTACCAGGAGACAAGGTGTGGTTGTATAATCCCAGGAAGACCAAAGGGAAGTCTCCTAAGTTGTCTTCTCCATGGGAAGGCCCATATGATATTGTGGATTGTCTCTCAGACGTGACTTTCTGGACAAAATGTGCTGAGCGAGGTAAGCCAAAAGTGGTGCATGCCAACAGGCTTTGGCGTTATCACGGTCCAGGACATTTCAGTTGGAACGAAGTGAACAACAGAACAAATGACGCTCCTGAAGTCAAAGAAAAAACTCTGCTCAGTTTTGAGAAGGGAAACAGTGAAGCCTTTGATGAAGTTACTACCACTGATGTGACTGTTACTGATGATAGGACATTTCCTGATGAAGCAGATGAACCCCACATGAACAATCGCAACTCACTTGGTTCATAGACTGCAGCTCCTAGCATTGGTATTAATTCAGCAATATTGTTGCAATAAACCAGTGAACCTTCTTGTGAAAAGTATGGTATTGTTATGCCACTGGTCGTTAGTTAATTTTCCGTAAAAATTCTTTCCGATGAAACTCTTGCGACACAAGTCCTTTCTTAAATAAAACAGGTTTATTCTTTGTGAATACAACTTTGCAATACACTTAATTTCCACAGTCGCGCTATGACAAACGCTATAATTCACAATGAAGGTCTCACGTGCTCGACTCAACAATACTCTGTCCGCAGTTCAATAACATTGTTCCCGCTGCTTCTTGGCCGGTCTTATACATACAAGACTACCCCATATCTAGTAGTCTCCCGACGCTTCATGAACGTTCTAGAAGCGCGTGGCGTGTTACTAGCGTTACGTGACCTCCGCTGTCATAACACTGCCCCTTCCTTAGTATTGTTCGTCCTGAACAATTGCCACTTACATTAAACCAATAAACAATTAACAATAACTTAATTAAATGTACAGAATTTACAAACACAAAATTACAATTCGACAAAGTCTCTTAATTTTACGGGACGTATCGTTAACTTCTGCTTTTTTGGAGGAATCAATGGAATGAGCAATAGAAACAGATGCATATATGTTACCATTGTTAAGTAGAAACCTTTTAGACTTCCTAACTCTGCATGGCCATTGCTGCTTTATCCGTGCTGATTTTGTGCTATGCTGTCCCGTTGACACAAAAAACATGGACACTTTGTATAACCAGATTGTTGACCCAACAACATACAAAGCCACAACAAAGTAGCCAACTGTGTTCTTTGTACTTGACCTTATTAAGAAGAAGTTCGAGATTTTCGTGTGTTTCCTTCAAGTGAACCAAGACAACTTAGGAGACTTCCCTTTGGTCTTCCTGGGATTATACAACCACACCTTGTCTCCTGGTACAAAGCTGACTTCAGTAGATCTCTTATCATCTTTGGCCAAGACATTTACAAACTGCTTCATCAAGCCCAGTTTTATGTGAAATGGGTTTGATGAAGCAGTTTCTAAAGGCCTTACACTAAAAAATGGCCACTGTTTCAAGTATCTATGTGGGCAATTTCAAGCTTTTCCAGAAACAAAACTTAAAGAAGGGATATTAGTTGGGCTTCAGATTAGGAAATTGACTTCGGATGAACAGTTCAAAACGACAATGAGGAAAGTTGAAAAAGAAACGCGGATAGCCTTTAAAGATGTTATTGAGTAATATTTAGGAAATAACAAGGACTTAAATTACGAAAATATTGTCAAT
>NW_013789479.1:0-618 GCF_000517525.1 Limulus polyphemus
AACGCCCACCAACCCCCATCTTGAAAGTCCCAACAGCTAGGTGTAAAATGCCAAGCACACACAGTGTCTATGTGACAGGAAAGCTGGATGGCCAAAGGTGCAACTTTGACATAGACTATGCGTCTCAGCAAACCCTTGTGAGCATCAAGGTGTTAAATCACGAAGGAGTACCAGAAGCCATACAGAAGCTTTATGGTGAGACAGGACATTCTACAAGATTGTGGGGACCAGTGTGGGTAACTATTGAGCTCATGGGCACAAAGGAGAAACAGAAAGTATACTTGGCTGACATTGAAGATGAATGCATCTTAGGATTGGACTATCTATTACCAAGGAAGTTTGTAATTGATTTTGATAAAATGACGTTTGGGAACAACAAAGGCCAAGTTCCGGTGACTGTTAAAAGAGAGGTTGAACTAATTAGGTGTCATTGGGCTGAAGTCAAGCCGACTGAAAAAGTTGATGATGATGAAATGGAACTAAATACAGATATCAAAGCAGAACAGGAGAAAGACCATGATTTGAGGCCAATGATTAATTTTCTAAAAGCGAATGTTGTGCGCCCTGCTTGGGAGAAGGTGTCTAGTCTAAGCCCCGTGACAAAGCACTATTGGGCAC
>NW_013789480.1:0-618 GCF_000517525.1 Limulus polyphemus
CAAGCCAACAACAATAAGAAATGGGGAGGAGATCTTTAGTAGGGAAGAAATTTTTTATGCGTGATGTGGATTTAAAAACTAATCTTAAATCCACTTTTTTTCTTAGCTTCTTGATTATTCTATTTCAACAATTATGTTTAAAGACACAAAAATGAATTATAACAGGAGACAATTCCCATTTATGCCTTAGAAACTGTGAGAATTAATAAGACATTCCACTGAAATGCAACATTTCTAGTAAGTATGTATTATCATTCACAATGTGTGTTGGAAAAAATGGTCTGGACTGGCTGTAAAAATACAAAAAACATTTGGATTTATTACCATATATCATACACACCCTAACCTCTAGATAAAATTTTAGGGGAAAATATGCATATTTGGAAAAGTATGGTAACAAATGTATTTAGTGTTACAATACATTTATTTGTACTAGGGTCTACTCTCATTCTTCAAGCTTTTTCAATTCACCTTTTTAAAAACAATAAGGAAGTTTTATGTAGTTTTGTTCTTATCATTAGTTCTGACAAGGGCTATATAAAAAAACAAAAATGTTGGCTCTTGCAATCAATCTATTCTCTTCTCTCTAGCATTTTGTGAAGTGTAGTTTCTATAAAA
>NW_013789481.1:0-618 GCF_000517525.1 Limulus polyphemus
TTTGAGAGTTTGTAATGTATACACTGAGTGGTCAAAAGTAAATAGACACCTAATTTTTCGTCATTTAACTGATTTATGCTAACTAATTTGTGTTCACAGAGTACTATCTAATTATCTTGTGCTACAACATACCTAGAACTCAAGGTTCTCTCGAATTGTCAGGTTTTGTTAAGAGGAAGGATAGTTGGTCAAGCAGATGGTAGAATAAGTCAGCGGCAAATTTCGCAGAATTTGGGAATCCCGCTTTCGACAGTCAACAGAATCATTGTGCAGTTCAGGCAATACGGCAAGGAAACAACTGAGCAGCGTTCGAGTCGTCCTTGTCCATCGGAGAGGACAAAAAGGGCTGTCAAGAGGAGTATCGAAATGGATCCCAGATTAACTCATGCAGAAGTGCCCAAAGTTGGTGGGATGAGCCCGAAATCTGTTCAACGGATTCTCCACAGTTTGGGTTATCGTTGCAGAGCAGCTAGACGGAAGCCCTTATTAAGACCTGCCAACATTGTCAGACGAAAGAAGTGGGCAAGTGATATGATGACCAAGCCTCTGGACTTTTGGAAGACCGTATTGTTCTCAGACGAATCAAGATTCGCTCAATTTTCGGACAGTGGAAGGATA
>NW_013789482.1:0-1266 GCF_000517525.1 Limulus polyphemus
CAGAATAGGCCTTATTAGATAATTTCACAAGCTTATGCCTTAATAATAAGGATTCCCTACCTTTAAGAAAGAATAATACTTATCGAAAGCCTATCATTTATATCAATTTGTTTAACATTTTCTACAAATTCTTATACACACAACTAAGGTGTATTTTCAGAATAGGCCTTATTAGATAATATCACAAGCTTAGGCCTTAATGATAAGGATTCCCTACCTTTAAGAGAGAATAATACTTATCGAAAGCCTATACAATATATCAATTTGTTTAAAATTTTCTACAATAACTGCAATGAGAAAAAACATTATTTTTAAGAACGTGACTAATGTTTGATAACTCATGTTTAAAGTAAGTTATTACAAATGTTTGAGTCATCAATCCCTTGATAAGGTTTTGTTTGAATGTTCTGATATACAGCTTTCATAGTTATAATAAAGAGCGATGCAGGTTTGTTTGTGAAAGTAATTAACACCAAAACCTGAAGCTTTTTACAGCATCTAGTAACAAGAGTTTGAAAATATTCTCAAATTCAGTAGAAAACCTGGTGTTAGGATGATGCTTGTTTAGACAGGTTAAAATGAATGATCCTTATCCTTATTGTGAAACTAAACAAAAGTGTCATCAACATAGCTTGTTATAAAGTTTTAATTCATTGTACAATTGGCCAACCAGTATCTTTCATAGTGAAAAATGAACAAGTCTGCTAATGTTAGAGCAAGGCCATGGCCATATCATCAACCTAATCATAGATTTCATTATCAGAAATAAAGTGGGAATCCAGTAATTTTTTGCTAATATGTTTAGAATACCTTCGACAAGACTGTGATCTCGATATATATATAAGATTTGTTGCTAGTTCATTTCTTTCCTCTAGTGCTAGTGGAATATTAGTAAATGGGGATTCAAGATCAAAGCTTGCCATGAAATCAGAGTCAGTAAAATCTGGTTTATTTAACTTGTTTAGAAAAACTAAAACTGACACGTGTTGTACCATTTGTTGAAGAGGAGAAATATCTTGAGAAAGAGTTTAGATATCTATTCATTAGGTAATTAAAAACACCAGTAATATACACAGTGGGTCTCAGGGGTATATTTGGTTTGTGATAATACAGGATGAGAGCCTACAGGATGCAGATAAGTTTATAAACAGAATCACGAATAATGTTATCGTTCTTCAACTTTAATAAGAAATGTTTACAGCTTCCCTCTATAGTGGATGTGGGATCTTTATTAAGTTTCTGGCATCTAGTGAGATCATTAAGAAT
>NW_013789483.1:0-617 GCF_000517525.1 Limulus polyphemus
CCAACAGTAGACACAGCTTTGGTCAAATTTTATACTTTTCCAGAAATTCGATGTTTTGCCAGAATTATCGTATATTCAGAATTTATTAAACTGGAACTGAATAAGGCCAAGAAACTTTCCCTTTGAATACGAGATTAATAAATGATATATCAACAGTTAACAGTTTAAGGAGGAGGTTTAACATCTATCTTAACCCTAACATCACTCGCTTTTTACGACATAGTTTTGCAACTAAAAGAAATGGTGTTCGTAGTCACGTGAGCATGTATCACGTGCAACTTTCCACACGTGCTTATGCACTGGCGTGTTCTGACTTTGAATGGCGGTAATATAATATGTGAGGCGTGATGTCACGACACAGTCTCACTAGAACCGTTTTCTGATAATTTCACCAAATTCAGGTTAGAGAGAGAGAGAACGGAACAAACAGGATATGGGAAGGACCAACTAAAAGGTTTGTTATTTTACTCATTCGGTACGTACCAGAAACAAAATTAAATATCCATAATGCATTATCAGGATCTCTTTTAAGTTAAAACATTTAGCTTTGGTCATATTCCATCATTTAATTTATGTATAAGGAAATTTAAATATTTTCAACATGACTAACTGTTAAG
>NW_013789484.1:0-790 GCF_000517525.1 Limulus polyphemus
ACCATAGCTTGAACTAAACTAGTATCTGAAAGAAGGTCTTTAAGGAAAAAGAAAAAAATGTTTTAGTGGATGCAATGGTTTAAAGTAAAGGTTAGTGTTGCATAATCTGAGGCAGCATATTTAATTAAGATCCGGTTTTACAGTAAGAGTGCCATTTTTTTCATGGGAATGACAAAGAGGGTAACACAAATAAAACGTTATTGTATACTGTAAAGTTACGACCCAATGAGACCTGTGGAGTAAGTAATTCATGGGCACATGTGAGCTTGGTATAAATGTCATTTGACCAAGATAACATTTATATTACTCAGCCTATAAAGTAGATCTTAGTGGGAAAATAACGGTCGTAACTAGGTGTTATGAGATTCTTTCAATCTGAAGCCAAAGAATATCCTTCTAGAGTTTTAATCCTTTCAAGGGCTGACCAGGTCTCGGGAAGGCAAAGGCACAATGGACTTCTAAACATCATCAGTCTCCATTGGAAGTTTGTCTGCCAAAGTAACATCTCCTTAAGTACCACTACCACCAGGAAAATGTTGTGAATGAGAAAGCATCCACTTCTTAGGAAGGACCAACAATCATCTATGCAAGTAAAAACTTGTATGTCTCAGCAGTCACAAAGGTCCTACCAGCTAGTGAACCCTAGAAACAAGCCCCGAAGGTGGAACTCTGAGCTACCTAAGGTCAAAGGTCCTACCAGCTAGTGAACCCTAGAAACAAGCCCCAAAGGTGGAACTCTGAGCTACCTAAGGTCAAAGGTCCTACCAGCTAGTGGACCCTAGAAACAAGC
>NW_013789485.1:0-618 GCF_000517525.1 Limulus polyphemus
CCTGGAGACAAGTCCGTGCCAAAATTGCATCACGACCCAAGAGGTCCCAACAATGAACAAAACATGTTTGAAGCGCAAGAGCCGAAAAGATGACAGACGAGCCAACATAGAAGTAAGGATGGAGAAGACTTCAGCAGAAAACCCCTCAGGGTTCCTGTGAAGAGCCTCTGACAAAAGGTTAAGGGAGGAAAGGTACCTTAACAGGGTCATGAGGGTGAGATGAAGGGGAAAAATTGGGCTGGTGTAAGTTGGACAGGGAAATCTGGGTTTGCCCCCCAAACAGGTAGAACCGACTCCAACAGCTGTTGGTCAAGAAAAGGATAGTCTGTCCGATGATAGGCAAGGAAGAACTGATCTGAAATCCGTGGGGGATGAAGCATACTAATGCCCTCCCCCAGTTGAGAGGCAAATCGTTCTGAGTGAACCCTAATATTGGGGGACGGGGGAAAGACTAATTAGGGTCGGGAGGTTGTTTCATGTAAGAGGGGAAGGTCTAGGGTCATAGGAAATGGGTGTAAAAGACAAAACATCACATATCTGAGAGATAAAGTCTGAAAACACTGATGATGGACAAGCTGAATCAGCAGGTAGTGAATGGGAAGGTGCAGCAAAGTCGGG
>NW_013789486.1:0-615 GCF_000517525.1 Limulus polyphemus
CTCTTTTTATTTATTACTTTATTGATCCCAGTTTTGGATGAACATGTTATTCTTTATTACTTTACTGATGTCAGTTTTGGGTGAACTTCTCAGTTTTCAGTGATCTATTGGTATTTGTTTTGGATGAACTTGTTATTTTTTCTTTAGCAATGTAAGTTTTGGTGAACTCCTTATTCTTTATTGCTTTAGTGATCCCAGTTTTGAATAATCTCCTTATTCTTAATTAGGGTTAAGATAGGTTTAAATGTCATCAACAGCAAATTAAAAAAAAAAGACCCAGATAAGTATTTTTTTTCATGTTTTTCTTGTGTATTCTTTATTTATTATAATAAAAGTAATTAAAATGTCAAAATAGGAAACTTTTTATGTTAGTTAAGGTTAGATTAGGTGAAATAAGTAATATGAATAAAGTAATAAAGATAAGTTCCCAAACAACTGTTTATATTAGCTTAGGTTAAATAAATAATATTAATAATATGATAAAAGTACATTCTCGAGCAGATCACAAGTAGCTTGTGTGCAATGTTATTTGATAGCGTAATATGAGCTACATGTTTGCCAAGTAATTTACAATGTATAATGATGCAAATAGCAGTTAGACAGGGATCAAAGGGC
>NW_013789487.1:0-617 GCF_000517525.1 Limulus polyphemus
GTAAAAACAATCAGTACACATAATATTAACTTTTATTATACACATTCGTAGAATAATTAATTTAAAAGACACGAAGGCCTATTTAAAGCGATGTTTTAGACGTATATGTTTTATTTGAAAGGCTACTTTTCTACTGGTAAAACTTATACGTACTTGGTGAGAGTTGTGTCTTAGCCAAGGCATATATTTACCAATTGCTATGCATTATGTATAGAGAATTTAATTACACCGAAACAAGTCTCCATGACAATCTCCAGCTGTAGCTTAACGTTTTACATCTCGAATTAATCAAATAGACAATAGCTACAGTAAATCATCATGAATCGTATAATCTAGCTACTAGTTACGTTTATTATCATTACAATGTATCAAGTTAGCTATCATATCAGGTAATTCTTTGCCCATAGTTGAGCATAAAAAAGTCAGCAAACAAGATAAATAAAAAAATTGGGAATTTAAAAACCTGCAAATTGGGATCGTAAAAATAGTAAAGAAACAAGGTTGGAGATACTGTAGACAATATGTACTCAAACTACAAATCCCTATTTTGAATCCAAATGTAATTCTAGGTAACAGCATGGAGCCAAAATAGGGGTTTGTAGTTTGGGTAAATAATG
>NW_013789488.1:0-616 GCF_000517525.1 Limulus polyphemus
ATACATATGTATATTACCTTTTGAATATTGAAAAACAACAACAGCAACAACATAAGTTCACTTACTTTACAAACAAAACGTCATCAAACAGACTTTGGTATTTATACTAAAACTAAATTTAAGTGAAAAATAATTACTACTGGACAGCTTAATTTGTTTTTTTGTAGTTAAGCACAAACTACACTATGGGTACCGAACCTTGGTTTCTAGCCTTATAAAACTCCAAACACACCGTTGAACTACTGGGGGGGGGGGTCGTTCAGCTTAATAATGAAAGTTCACCCCACTCTTTTTTTTTTGTTGAATTTCGCACAAAGCCCTAATTATTCAATGATAGACTAGAAGGAGGAAATATGGTGAATTTCACCCACCGTCAACTATTAGACTACTCTTTTACCAACGGATAATGGGATTGACTGTCACAGTATAACGCCCATAAATCTGAAAGGGCGATTGTGTTCGACCCCGCGACTCACAGATTGGGAGTTGAGAACCACTAAACACCAGGTTATGTCAGACTACCCTAACCTGTGTTGTTCTAGCTTAGTTTCACAGCTATTACCATTAATGTTTAATAAATCGCTGCTCTGAGAATGAATTCGATACAGATTGGGAG
>NW_013789489.1:0-617 GCF_000517525.1 Limulus polyphemus
GATGCTATTGACATGAATATTTTATTTCGCTACAAGGCTTTGTATATTTTTTTATGAATTTAACTTACGAGGTTAAGATATGATTAGGGTAATGCCACGAAATATTTGTTGGAAAATGTAGTACCTGCCATTTGTGCCAAATCGTGCACTGTGTGTCAATACAACAGATGCGCGAGTTGTCTGGTTATTAATATAATATTCTTATAAGCTATATATTTAATACCTTATAAGAATATTATATTCGTAACCAGATAACTCGCGCATCTGTTGTATTGACACACAGTGCTAGAATATAGCTAGAAAGAGCTGCGTATCTTAATGATGATGTTAGGATCAAAAGGTTTAATATAATAGATTATAAATGCAAGGTTTCGTGAAGCATTGAGAGGATATAGTTAAGAGAACATAGAGAGTTGTTATGTTTGAAGACCGAGAGTTGAATCAGTCAGTGTGTTTGCTTAAAGTTTTGGATCAGTGTTTCATGTTGCGCTTATTGATTATAGCATTGTTAGGTTTGAACGTCACTTGTAACGTAGGCTTACAACAATATATGGCGGTGTACAAGTGTTAAAGTTTCTAGAAACGTTAAAGGAGAAAGTCAACTAAATTTAAAATAA
>NW_013789490.1:0-615 GCF_000517525.1 Limulus polyphemus
GCTCAGTTATCACTGTTAGGATGGCTGGTGTAACTAGATACAGCGCCTAGCATATCACCAGTTTGTACAAATGAGGACGATAGCTAGAAATCCGAAAACTCAGTTGATAGGACATTGCAACCTTTGCTAACAGAGCTACGAAATGGTATTTTATAGTATATTGTAATCATTACACTGACTGATTGCCACCTGATTACTTCATAAGTTCATGTGTTTGAAAAATTAATGACTAAAAGGGCAATGAAACTTTTGGTTTTTGAGCTATCAAGCAAATTTTCTGAAACAAAATGTCATTCATTGTTTTGAGATAATCAGTCATCTGTGCTGAGAACTCTAAGCAGCGTGTCACCTGACCCATTCCCACCCTCTATCTTCATGCACCTGTAGAATGTATTACATTTTCTCGAGCACTGAGAAAGTTGTGTTTCCACAGTGTATGTGGATGTACTTTAGTAACAGTATGAATATTGATCCTGGCTGATGAGATTTTAGCAAAAAAGTCTTAGTTTGACTGAATTTTGCTAGTGATTATTTACTTCATGATGCCTGAAAACAAACAAAAATGACTTTGAGTTTGATGGCACATGTTATGGAACTTCAGTTACCATGGTGTAG
>NW_013789491.1:0-618 GCF_000517525.1 Limulus polyphemus
TTTACTATATATATATATAAGTTGCCTCAAAATGCAGTCACCCTCGTTAGGTACTAGCCACAACATCCTTAACACTCGATAAATAACAAGACACGTTTGACAGGTATTACCCACATACGTCTTAGTACTTGCCAGGTACTACAAAATAAATTCATATTCGATAGATGACACCTCCAGCATACTGAACACTTAAATCACACTTAATACGTAGACTCCCTCTACAGCTACAAACCATAATGTCCAGTATTCCTTTAACAGGAATCATAACATTCTCTAACTCTGGAGAAATACTACAGAGAACTTGTAGTCACACTTGACAGTTACTATCTACAGCACCTAGTTACTCTTGATAAATTCTTCCTATACTTCCATAATATCTAGTCCCACTTAACAGATATCACAACATTCGTTCTGGTCGAGAGGTATTAAATAAACAACTATAACAATTGACGGGTATGACAAAATTCACTCGTATTAGATAAATATTCATGATATCCTTAAATCTTGGCAAGTATCACAAAATTTAGTCATACTCGATAAGTTCTTCAACACTTGACTGGTACAATATTATCCACAACATTTTTAACACTTGACTGGTACAATATTATCCACAACATT
>NW_013789492.1:0-590 GCF_000517525.1 Limulus polyphemus
GACTTTTTCTTGATCCGTTAGAAAACAACTGCGTACAATACTATTAACAAAATCCACCACGGACGAAGAGTGTTTGCGAGTGGTCTTGAATTTGCGTCAGAATAGGAAAGGGTTTTGTATATTATTATCAATTAACTGACAGAATTGTTGCCAGTTCTCATGTTGTTGTTCTATGATAAGTTTTTATTTCAGTGTTTGTCCTGTTAACGTCAGGCTTAAGGTTTAGGTATCGTGTTTGTATAAATAGTCGGCGCAAGCGTCTTTTTAGAATTAGTGTATGTATTTGTGGTGTGAGATTCCAATGATTGATGTCTTTTACTTTTTTGTGTGTGGGTTCTGTGTTTTGTAGCGCTTTGGTTATGTATGGCACTTGAAACATCTGCTGCATGCAATCTATCTCTGCACTGTTTCGAGCTGAATAATTAGGCATCGGGAGTATCGCATCTGATTTAAGGTATTCCAATCAGTTTTTGATTAATTGAAAGTGGAGTCGGGTTGTTATTGCGCGGATTAATATTTAAATCAAATGATATGGGATCGTGATCGCTGCCTATGTCTTCGTTGACACGAAAATTATGTGTATATTGTAT
>NW_013789493.1:0-617 GCF_000517525.1 Limulus polyphemus
TAAATGAGCATTAATTTCCAGAAGCCTGGTGTAGGCGTTAAACAGTTATATTTTGTGCATATCGTAAATGAGCCGATCATGACAGAGGACGCAGTAAACACTTTTGTTGTTTTTAAACCAAAAATGATTACATTCGAACACAAAACATGTTCACCTCCCCAGTCCTGTATACCCCATGACCGCCCCAGCCGCGCCGATTCACGAGATTTAAGGAGGGTTTGTACCCGAAATTCCTACGCTAAGTTAGGTAAGGACAAATCAAGTCGGCTACACGCGCAGTGGGTAGCCAGAAAGCGCGAGACACTACACCGTACACAAGGCAAGAACCGAGTTAATGAAAGGAATTATTAGTTAGAAACAAGAAATTTGAGCTACAAGTTCATAATACGTACAGTATATAAAAAAAAAACTCAAATAAATGTATGTACATGTATACACAACTATATATATATATATATAAGCAGGTAAATACAATCACATACACAAGGACACACTTGTGTAACAAAACATATATACTTAACATAAAGACAGCGGTTAAAATAAACCGAAGTTTTTACTAAACTTTTCTATACATTCAATTAAACGATAAAACCAAAAATAACGTATTTCAAGATCTC
>NW_013789494.1:0-763 GCF_000517525.1 Limulus polyphemus
TAGTGTCGCGTCTCAAGAGATAACGTTGTATTGTATTATTTACTGAAATAGAAATTTCTAGTTTCGCGTCTGTAGAGAGAGAGTTGTATTATACTGTTTACTGAAATAGAAATTTCTAGTCTCGTAGCTGTGGAAAGAACGTTGTATTATATTGTTTACTGAAATAGAAATGTCTAGTCTCGCATCTGTAGAGAGAACGTTGTATTATATTGTTTACTGAAACAGAGATTTCTAGTCTCGTGTCTGTAGAGAGAACGTTGTGTTACATTGTTTACTGAAACAGAGATTTCTAGTTTCGCGTCTGTAGATAAAACGTTGTATTATATTGTTTACTGAAATAGAAATGTCTAGTCTCGCATCTGTAGAGAGAACGTTGTATTATATTGTTTACTGAAATAGAAATGTCTAGTCTCGTGTCTGTAGAGAGAACGTTGTATTATATTGTTTACTGAAATAGAAATGTCTAGTCTCGTGTCTGTAGAGAGAACGTTGTATCATATTGTTTACTGAAATAGAAATGTCTAGTCTCGCATCTGTAGAGAGAACGTTGTATTATATTGTTTACTGAAATAGAAATGTCTAGTCTCGTGTCTGTAGAGAGAACGTTGTATTATATTGTTTGTTACTGAAACAGAGATTTCTAGTCTCGTGTCTGTAGAGAGAACGTTGTATTATATTGTTTACTGAAATAGAAATGTCTAGTCTCGCATCTGTAGAGAGAACGTTGTATTATATTGTTGTTACTGAAACAGAGATTTCTAGT
>NW_013789495.1:0-618 GCF_000517525.1 Limulus polyphemus
CATCACATTAGAACACAGATGAGTGTTACTACGTTTACGGTGATATTACATCACATGAGAACACAGATCAGTGTTACTACGTTTACGGTGATATTGCATCACATGAGAACACAGAGCAGTCTTACTATGTTTATAGTGATATTACATCACATTAGAACACAGATCAGTGTTACTACGTTTACGGTGATATTACATCACATGAGAACACAGATCAGTGTTACTACGTTTACGGTGATATTGCATCACATGAGAACACAGATCAGTGTTACCATGTTTATAGTGATAGTACATCACATTAGAACACAGATCAGTGTTACTACGTTTATAGTGATAGTACATCACATTAGAACACAGATCAGTGTTACTACGTTTACATTGATATTGCATCACATGAGAACACAGATCAGTGTTAGTACGTTTACGGTGATATTGCATCACATGAGAACACAGATCAGTGTTACTACGTTTACGGTGATATTACATCACATGGGAACACAGATCAGTGTTACTACGTTTACAGTGTTATTACATCACATGAGAACACAACTCAGTGTTACTACGTTTACGGTGATATTACATCACATGGGAACACAGATCAGTGTTACTACGGTTATAGTG
>NW_013789496.1:0-617 GCF_000517525.1 Limulus polyphemus
GGATCTTCCAGGAATTACTAATCTCCCATGTGACAGGATCTTCCATGAATTACTAATCTCCCACGTGACAGGATCTTCCAGGAATTACTAATCTCCCACGTGACAGGATCTTCCAGGAATTACTAATCTCCCATGTGACAGGATCTTCCAGGAATTACTAATCTCCCACGTGACAGGATCTTCCATGAATTACTAATCTCCCATGTGACAGGATCTTCCAGGAATTACTAATCTCCCATGTGACAGGATCTTCCATGAATTACTAATCTCCCAAGTGACAGGATCTTCCATGAATTACTAATATCCCATGTGACAGGATCTTCCATGAATTACTAATCTTCCATGTGACAGGATCTTCCATGAATTACTAATCTTCCATGTGACAGGATCTTCCATGAATTACTAATCTCCCATGTGACAGGATCTTCCATGAATTACTAATCTTCCATGTGACAGGATCTTCCATGAATTACTAATCTCCCATGTGACAGGATCTTCCATGAATTACTAATCTTCCATGTGACAGGATCTTCCATGAATTACTAATCTCCCATGTGACAGGATCTTCCATGAATTACTAATCTCCCATGTGACAGGATCTTCCATGAATTACTAAT
>NW_013789497.1:0-618 GCF_000517525.1 Limulus polyphemus
ATTAAATCTTGTGTCTTCTTATTGACATTACACAGTAGTGATAAATCCTGTATCTTCTTATTGAAAGGACACATTATTGTTAAATTATGTGTCTTCTTATTGACAGTACACAGTATTAATAAATCCTGTATCTTCTTATTGACAGGACACAGTATTGATAAATCCTGTATCTTCTTATTGACAGGACACAGTATTGTTAAATCTTGTGGCTTCTTATTGACAGTAAACAGTATTGATAAATCCTGTATCTTCTTATTGACAGAACACAGTATTGATAAATCCTGTATCTTCTTATTGACAGGACGCAGTATTGATAAATCCTGTATCTTCTTATTGACAGGACATTTTATTGTTAAATCTTGTGTCTTCTTATTGACAGTACACAGTATTGATAAATCCTCTATCTTCTTATTGATAGGATACAATTTTGTTAAATTTTGTGTCTTCTTATTGACAGTACACAGTATTGATAAATCCTGTATTTTCTTATTGACAGGACACATTATTGTTAAATCTTGTGTCTTCTTATTGACAGTACACAGTATTGATAAATCCTGTATCTTCTTATTGACAGGACATTTTATTGTTAAATTTTGTATCTTCTTATTGACAGTACAC
>NW_013789498.1:0-618 GCF_000517525.1 Limulus polyphemus
AATGTGTTATAAGTAAGATTTTTCTTATTTTATTAATTTAGTAATTATTAACTTACAAAATTCCAAACTACTGTATTTCTGATGTTTTAAGTACATGTATACGCATGAGCAGATATTCAAATTTCCCTAACGAGGCTTAGTGAAGTCCCACAATTACCTGTAAACCGCTTCTACAAAAGGATTTCAAAATCAATAACCGGATTACCATGGTACTAGTAACCACGAGGAACTTTTCCTACGGTGTATGTCATGACAGCACGAAATTTTAGGTCAAAAAGGTTCCCGGATTATAAGAATGAAGATAATAAAATACAAGTATTTCACAACTATCGTAAGTAATGTAAGGATAGCGAAAATGATGAGTTGAATGTTGTTTTTCATATCGTGAAAATGTTCTAACCAACTGCTACCTAACTACCTAACCAAAATAAAAGCTAGTGTGTGTCACGTCACATAACACTTGATTTCTCGTAATAGGAGTAGTCATAAAAGCCAAATAGCATTTATCCAGATAGATTAGTTCCATTACTGTCTGTCCCTTACGATTTTAGTGCCGGGGTGGTGCCGTGAAACCTTATAAATAGAGAGAATGTTGGTATAATAAGCCTAAAGTAAAAG
>NW_013789499.1:0-618 GCF_000517525.1 Limulus polyphemus
ACATGTCCCACTTGTTATATCAAACGCCCTACTTGTTTTGTCACACGTCCAATTTTTAATGTCACATGTCTTACTTTTTATCTCACACGTCCTACTTGTTATGTCACACGTCCCACTTGTTATGTCACACGCCACACTTTTTATCTCACACGTTCCAATTGTTATATTACACGTCACACTTGTTATCTCACAAGTCCCACTTGTTATGTCACACGTCCTACCTGTTATGTCACACGTCGAATTTTTTATATCACATGTCATACTTGTTATCTCACACGTCCTACTTGTTATGTGACACGCCCCACTTGTTATCTCACACGTCCTACTTGTTATGTAATACGTCCAACTTGTTATGTAATACGTCCAACTTGTTATGTCACACGCCACACTTATTTTCTCTCACGTTCCACTTGTTACCTCACACGTCCTACTTGATATGTCACAGGTCCAACTTGTTATGTCACAGCCACACTTGTTATCTCACACGTTAGACTTGTTACCTCACACGTCCTACCTGTAATGTCACATGTCCCACATGTAATCTTACACGTTCAACTTGTTATGTCACACGTCCTACTAGTTATGTCATGTGCCCCACTTTTTATATCACACATTCTA
>NW_013789500.1:0-614 GCF_000517525.1 Limulus polyphemus
ACACACCAGACCAGAGCTGGTAACAAAGAGGATAGAAAACAAAGGACCAAAATAAAAGTTTGGTTGAGACTAATTTTCTTTAGTTTTTGTCACAATGGACAGTCTTATTTTGTTGTTTTTCTACTTTCATTTAGAAGCCAAGTCTCAGCTGTAAGTTATCCTTAACGCTCTTTAAGGTCGCGGGTTCGAATCCTGTCACCGGACATGCTCGCCCTTTCAGCTGTGGGAGCGTTATAATGTGACAGTCAGTCCACGTATTCGTTGCTAGCCCATGTGTTGGCGGTGGGGGAATGCTGACTAGCTGCCTTATCTCTGGTCTAACCCTTCAAAATTAGAGACGGCTAGCGCACATAGCCCTCGAGTAGCTTTACGCGACATTTATGTATTCTTATTATTGTTGTTGTTGTTTTTTACAAAGCACAAAACAAACACACGGGCATCGAAACCCAGTTTCTAGCAGTATAAGTCCGCAGACTTGCCGTTGTTCCACTGGGGAGCTATTCTTACAAATGTAGGTATTAGGTCGTCAAGAAATTAATGTCGCGTTTTGGAACACTTTCATTAACCGTCCCCCAAAAAACGTACATCACGTATAATAGTTAAATGAACCGCCT
>NW_013789501.1:0-1323 GCF_000517525.1 Limulus polyphemus
AATATTAGAGGTAGCACCGTGGGGAGCTCAACTATCTGCACGTGGCCAGGAACAGACACATGCAGATATTAGAGGTGGAACCGTGGGGAGCTCAACTATCTGCACGTGGCCAGGAACAGACGCATGCGGATATTAGAGGTGGAACCGTGGGGAGCTCAACTATCTGCACGTGGCCAGAACAGACACATGCGGATATTAGAGGTGGCACCGTGGGGAGCTCGACTATCTGCACGTGGCCAGGAACAGTATTTGCAAAATCCATGGCTATAATTGATTGTTATTTTTTTTTAATATCAACCAGTTTCGATGACGAGGAACCCACTTTGAGACTAATAATGGCTGGAGACGGCTTGAATGGGTAATGAAGAAAACTTTAATATAAGTTTAACATAACAGCAAATGTACAAATGATGACGACAAAACCTTGTCGAAACAACCAGTTTGTACCAAATCCTGGATTAGGTCCTTGTTGGTGTATTTAATCTCGTTGCTTATGGCTCAGTGAAGGAAAAACAAGCAAAAAGACGTATGAAAAATGTAAAAATAGTTGAAGTAGAGTGAAGATCCAAATATCATATTGGTAGAATTCAATTTATTTTATTTTTTGATGAAATTATTATTACAGAATACTAACACATCTACCAATCTTATTGTATTTTTATTACAGAATACTAAACATGTTCGTTGCATGTGATACTGCACAATGAGATATAGTACAAAATTCTAAATATTAAATTAACTAATCTTGTAAAGATCCACAAAATTAATAGAGACTTTATGAAGTTAATTATTAATAAGCCTAAACCCACTTTTGTTTTTCTGCCTTGTGTCGTAATGTTAAACTTTTTACGAGCTTCTCAAGAGAGCGAGAATATTCCAGTTCTACCTCTGCTCGTCTCCGAAAAAACTCCTGAATTTCTGCAACAACAGCAGCTTGGACTTCAACTCGAATGTCCAGACACTTTAACTGTTCATTAATATGTTGCCTGATATCTGGAAGGAGAAAAACATTCACTTTTGAGCAATCGTTTGTTATTTTCGTTTTTAAAACAAGAATAATATACAGAATAAAGTCACTTGTAAAAACTGAAAACCTTTCAGATTAGCACTGATCTAGATGCATCTTTAAATCAGCTTCAATTAGAAAAAAAATTATAAACTTGCCAAATTGAGCCAAAATAAGTAAAAATACTAAGTGTATTAAAAGAACATACAATTCAGAATGGAAGGTTTAATTCATTAGTTCATGCTAATCTTAACATTGTATTTCAGATCAAAAACTTGTTATTATAGTATAATAGATTAATATAGTAAACAAAGAAC
>NW_013789502.1:0-617 GCF_000517525.1 Limulus polyphemus
ATAAAAGGCCTACCAGCCACAATCCTTATCCATCTATACAGTCCTTATCGATCTATAATATCAGACCTACCAGTCACTATCCATCTATTATTAAAAACCTACCAGTCACTATCCATCTATTATTAAAGACCTACCAGTCACGATCCATATATAACGAAAGACCTACCGGCCACTCTCCATCTGTATTAAAAGACCTTCCAGCCACTATCCAACTATCATAAAAGGCCTACCAGCCACATTCCATCTATCATGAAAGACCTACCATTCACTAGCTATCTATAATAAAAGACCTATCATTCACTATCCTTCTATAATAAAAGACCTACCAGTCACCATACATCTATTATTAAAGACCTACCAGTCAGTATCCATCTGTAATAAAAGACCTACCAGCCACTATCCATCTGTTATAAGACCTACCAGTCTCTATTCATCCGTAATAAGACCTACCAGTATCTATCCATCTATTATTGAAGTCCTATCCGTCACTATCCATCTATCATTAAAGATCTACCAGCCACTATCAATTTGTAATAAAAGACCTACCAGCTACTATCTATCTATAATAAAACACCTATCAACCAATATCCATCTATAATAAAAGACTTACCAGCTAC
>NW_013789503.1:0-589 GCF_000517525.1 Limulus polyphemus
AGTCTGACATATTTCCATCCTTTATCTATGGGGCTAGGTTTACCATCAGGACAGACCATGCTGCATTACGCTGGTTAAGATCATTATAGAACCCAGAGGGACAACTGACATGTTGGATTGGACAGATAGACCAGTATAATTATGATATTGAATTCAGAGAAGGAAAACGCATGGAAATGCAGATGGACTGAGCCGAAGACCCTGCAAAAATGACTGTAGACATTGCTGCAAAAGAGAGGTTGAACTAACCAGGTGCCATCAAGCTGAAGTCAAAGTGACTGAAAGAGTTGATGATGGTGAAGTGGAACAAGTAGAGATATTCAAGCAGAACAGGAGAAAGACCAAGATTTGAAGCCAATAATTGATTTTCTACAAGCAAGTATTTTACGCTCTGCTTGGGAGAAGGTGTCTAGTTTAAGCCCTGTGATAAAGAACTATTGGGCACAATGGGACCAGTTGAAGCCTGAAGATGGTATTCTTGTCCGGAGATGGGAAACTGCAGATGGGAATGTGTCGATCTGGCAAACATTAGCATAACATTTCAATTTTCATAGCTGTATAAGGTATATTAATTATATAGATCTAGGGG
>NW_013789504.1:0-617 GCF_000517525.1 Limulus polyphemus
GACCAACGTTATCATCTTAGTCAGAAGAAGAAGACGTTAACAAAGATAACTGACACCTGACCATAAGACCAACGTTATCATTTTAGTCAGAAGAAAACGTTAACAAAGATAACTGACACAAGCAAAGGTATCTAGCATATGCCTAACATGTCGCAACCAATACAAGTTGTTTATAAAGATAACTGACATAAGCCTAACTTTACCGTCTTAGTCAGAAGATGCCATTTACAAAGATATCTGACATCAGAGGTCTAGCGTTATCGTCTTAGGTTGTAGAATATTTTATAAGAACAAGTGGCATAAGCCTAACGTTACCGTCTTAGTCAGAAGATGCCATCTACAAAGATGGCTGACACCATAACCCGTAGTAGAAACCGTTAACAAGATAACTGACATAAGCCTAACGTTATCGTCTCAGTCAGAAGATGCCATCTACAAAGATGGCCGACACCATAAACAGTAGTAGAAACCGTTAACCAAGATAACTGACATAAGCCTAACGTTATCGTCTTAGTCAGAAGATGCCATCTACAAAGATGGCCGACACCATAAACAGTAGTAGAAACCGTTAACCAAGATAACAGACATAAGCCTAACGTTATCGTCTTAGTCAGAAA
>NW_013789505.1:0-618 GCF_000517525.1 Limulus polyphemus
ATTAAAAAAAGGCTGCAGGATCCTAGCATGAACTTCTATGATGCTGCCCTGAATTTGAAAGCCCTCCGAGATCATTTTGATGATGAAAGAGAAGTGTTGGTCAGTGAGTCACTCGAAGAAGGAATTGGTTTCTGTCAAGAATGGAATATTGAAGTTGAAAGACGTCAGAGACAAAAGAAACGAATGGCTGATGAGAACTCGAGAGATGCTGGGTTAACAGCCAAGGAGGAAATGGAAAGAGTCATGAAGGGAACACTCTACTGTCTTCACAAAGAAATGACATTGACGCTAAGTTTGGGTTCCTTCTCGATGTCGAGGGACTGTGTTATGGCACCGACAGTAACGACCTAAAGAAGAAGTGTGAAAATTTGGGCAAATTGTACAGCTATAATGTTGATGGACAGCAGATATATGAAGCAATTTTGGATTGCTGAATGTTGCTATCAAGTCGGGCCAACATGAAAATATCAAGACCTGAAGAACTTCTCGAATTTATTGTTCAGTATGGAGATGAGAGCATCTTCCCCAATCTTTACATTGCTATTCAAATAATGCTAACCATCACAGTTTCCATTGCCAGCTGTGACAGATCATTCAACAAGTTAAAACTAATACTTT
>NW_013789506.1:0-619 GCF_000517525.1 Limulus polyphemus
CAAAGGCGAATAGACGTGTAAAATCACTGCAGGAGAAAGATGATTTCCACCTGACAAACAAACAGCCAGATAATGAGATACGAAGGTATTGTGAGTAGTCCACATTACGGTTTGAACAATTTCCCCCAACGGACAGTGATTACAAACAGCCAAAGATATAATGATACAATAAATCTGATGAGAAGAAACATTGTGGAGATGGCAACCTTCCATAAATAAGTCTGAAAGCCAGCCTAAGGAGTTGACAAATCCAACCAGTAAGTAAGACAGGAGATAGATCACAGAAAACAGAAGGGTGCCAAGGAATAAAAAGTCTGTAACATGAACCCCAAAAGGAGGCAGTATGTGCCGCATAACACTGTAAGGAGCGAACTGGACAAAGAAGCTGATCGGGATTAGAATGAGAATACACAGGTGGGAGATGGGTAAAAAAAAAAAATGGGTGTGAAAGCCAAACCACCTTCACTGGCAGCAGAGGTCTTAGGGAGGAAGGACTGGTCTGGATATAAATTTGATGACGAGGAATCTACTTTGAGACTAATAATGGTTGGAGATGGCTTGAATGGGTAATGAAGAAAAACTTTAATATAAGTTTAACACAACAGCAAATGTACAATGT
>NW_013789507.1:0-619 GCF_000517525.1 Limulus polyphemus
AAGATACAGAAAATGTCTCAGCAGACACAAACCCTATCACCACTAACAAACAAGTCACCTATACCAACCATGTGCGACGCCTCAACGTCAACAGACAGCCCAGTACCTGTACACCAAGATACACAGACTAGAGTCGTCAAAAAGGATCGAAGTATCCAGACTGACGACCCCACTGACACTGCTCAAGCCAAAAATAGAAAGCTCACACAATGCCACATCGGAACAGCAACAGAAACAGCAACACTGACTTCAAGCAAAACCCAGACGAGAACAATCACAAGAACAAGAAGAACCCAAACCGTCGACCAAGCTCCTGATGTCTACCACACCCAGTCCAGAGCAACAAGAACAAACGGATTCCCATCTCAGACACAACCAGATGATTTTCAACGACCAATATGTCTATTCAGACCCACATGATGATCTAAATCAGAGCTTCGACATACCACCATGGACTTAATACCCCATGATACGATATATACTAACCACATTTTGTTTATCTCCTTTCAGATACCTCCGGGCACGGTCAGGGTATTTATTAGGCGCTCTGGCCGTGAAAGTGGGTTTTCTCCGGGCACTCCGGTTTCCCCCCACAACTAAATTATACTTGGTTTAGCCC
>NW_013789508.1:0-617 GCF_000517525.1 Limulus polyphemus
ATAATATAGGTAATTTGATGTACTTCTATAATATGTACCTGTAGAAGTAACCCACTAAATAATATAGATAATTTGATACTTCTATAATATGTACCTGTAGAAGTAGCCCAGTAAATAATATAGATAATTTAATATACTTCTATAGTATGTACCTGTAGAAGTAACCCAGTAAATAGTATAGATAATTTGATGTACTTCTATAATATGTACCTGTAGAAGTAACTCAGAAAATATATATTGATAATTTTATGTACTTCTATAATATGTACTTGTAGAAGTAACTCAGAAAATATATATTGATAATTTTATGTACTTCTATAATATGTACCTGTAGAGTAACCCAGTAAATAATATAAATTATTTGATATACTTCTATAATATGTATGTATAGTAGCAACCCACTAAATAGTATAGATAATTTGATGTACTTTTATAATATGTACCTATAGAAGTAACCCAGTAAATAATAGATAATTTGATATACTTCAATAATATGTACATATAGAAGTAACTCAGTAAAGAATATAGATAATTTGATGTACTTCTATAATGTGTACATGTAGAAGTAACTCAGTAAGTAATATAGGTAATTTGATATACTTCTATAATATGTACCT
>NW_013789509.1:0-618 GCF_000517525.1 Limulus polyphemus
AACACGTTTAAAATCAGCGTACAGCCCACTTCGGCTGTAGATGAAGCAACTAATCTGTAGAAAATATATTGCTTCACGTGTCGCCAGTCCAATGGACATGTTTTTGGCACCAATTCAGACAAGTTGTTTTATGTTAAAATAACGCGCCTCATTAAGAGTCTGTCATAACGATCAGCCTTGTGAAGTTTGTTTCACTAATACGGCATTGAACATCCAACTCAGTCTTGGAATAGGTACCCTTCAATTGTTGCACGACAAAATCGTCGACGTACAACGGTGGGTTGCTTGTGCTTTAAATGATGGTTTGTCTCATCCAAATGTCCAAACAACTGTACTATTGGTTTGGAAGCTAATGATACCTGTAGCAAGAGGTTTTCATTCATCCAATGGCTCTTCACAGGAGTGAATCATCCCAAAGTGTTCTTTGAAGTCTAGCTATGGTTCATGAACAAAATGGAACAGTTTAAACCGTGATTCACATCCAAGTAACAAATGAGACAATAGTGTGTGCAATCATTGCACATGTAAACCATTTCCGTATAAAATATAAATTTTATACACAATACTGATCGTATAACTACCAAGATGAATAAAAACCCTATAACCCGAGTGCTTTCG
>NW_013789510.1:0-618 GCF_000517525.1 Limulus polyphemus
TATTGATGGACTAGAATTAGTACAAGAGAAAAGACTGTATAATGTTGATAAGTAAAAGAACACAGACCGATTTTCCTGAACCAATGCTTGCAACTGATTTGCTAACATTTATAGTTTCTATGGTGAAATTGTTTTCCCAAATTTAAGAATTGCATTGCAGATTTTGTTAACAATTGGGGATTCAGTTGCTAGTTGTGAAAGGTCCTTCAGGAAGCTGAAATTAATTCTTACATACTTGAGAACCTCAGTAACTCAAGAACGACTTAGTAACTTGGCAATATTAAGTATTGAAAAAGACGTACATAATACTGTTACGCCTCCAGTCGTTAGTTAATTTTCCGTAACTTCGTTCCGACGAAACTTTAGCGACACAAGTCCTTTCTTAAATAAAACTGTTTTATTCTTTCCGAATAGAACTTTACGATACACTTAATTTCAACAGTCGAACGTCTCACGTGCTCGAGTTCAATTACACACTCTCTGACTGCAGTTCAATTACTCACTACTACCTCGTCACGTTGTGACCATCTTATATTACCAGACTACCCCAATCTAGTAGTCTCCTGATAATTCACGAAGGTTCGAGAGAAGGACGTGGCTTGATACTAGTCACATGAC
>NW_013789511.1:0-615 GCF_000517525.1 Limulus polyphemus
GGAAGTTGCTTCTATGCTGCTGGTACTAACCTATTTGAAGTGTTAAGTTATCCAGGAATTCAACAGTTCAAGGTTAGAAAAAAATTAATTTATTTACTGTAACATTTTCAAATGTAGGTTTCAATTACAATATTACAGCTACCATTCCTGATATATGGTTTTTAGGAATAGGCGACGTAATAAATACTAATAATAGCAACACTTTCAAAACACGTTCCCTCACTACATAATTTAGCACTACACCACTGATTATTAGTAGAGTAAGTTATACACTTTCGAAACGCTTACTTTCAATTCTTTTATAGCAATGTGTGTATCAGCTGCTGAAACATTTGAAAATATATACCATTGTTGCTTTACCTCAACCGAGACCGGTGCAGAATGCTGACATTTACTTAATCATGCAGATGTAAGAATAATAACAATAATATACCCAGACAGTAAATTTACAGAAATGAACTATGTACATAATAAATAAATATCTGGACAATATCTATGTATATGATATGAAATAATATTACATGAAGATGTTTAATAAACAGAAAGATACAATCCAGCAATTATTTTTATCTCAACATTTCACCTAAAGGACTGATCAAGAAGTAAACACCCTAA
>NW_013789512.1:0-616 GCF_000517525.1 Limulus polyphemus
ATATAAATAATAATAATAAATAATGATAGTAATAAAAAACATTTTGTAAATGTAATATGATGTAGGGTTGTCAGTGCCACAAAGAATGCAAAGAAGAATATATGGATGATACAGCTATACAAAGGTCATCCATACATGGCTTTTAATATTAAAATTTAATGTTACAATGTAAAATGCACGAGTACAAAATGGTCACGAGGTCGGTCAATTCGACCGACCTTGTAGCGAGAGTTTGTAATAATTAAGACACGTTTTGACTCAACTTGGTATTCCTTGTACGTAAGTCCTAGGCTTTTAGTTACGTTATACTGATCCCTACCCTGACATGACCATGATATTATCACCAACAAACTGCATACCAACAGTCAGGAATATAAAACTTCCAACTGCAGTAATATTAAAGTCAAGTATGCATTTTACAGTGTAACATTAAATTTTAATATTGAAAGTCATGTAGGGATGATCTACGTATAGTTGCATGATCCCTATATTCATGTTTACATTCTTCTTGGCACTGCCATCCCCACATCATTTTACATTTACAAAATGTTTTACATTACTTATTTTGTGACGTTTTTACTCCTGACTGAAAATTAGTGTATTCTATGAATGTGTG
>NW_013789513.1:0-618 GCF_000517525.1 Limulus polyphemus
AGGCTTCTCTACAGGTTCATCTTGAAGATATTGTTTTATATATATATATTGAGGAAGGTATAAGAGGCTTCTCTACAGGTTCAGTCTGAAGATATTGATATATATATATTGAGGAAGGTATGAGAGGCTTCTCTACAGGTTCAGTCTGAAGATAGTGTTATATACATATATACACACATATATACATGTAGTTAAATATAATATGAAGTAAATGTGTTTCCTGTTTAACGTGTTACCTGTTAGACAGAGAACATATAAAACACAAGTAACATGTTAATCATAGTACACATTCACCACTACAAAACATTTTACTTGTGTTTGTAGTGACGAATATGTTCTCTGTTTAACATGCTACTTGTGTTTTATAGTGACAGATCTGTTCTCTGTTTAACATGCTACTTGTGTTTAGTGACAAATATGTTCTCTGTTTAACATGCTACTTGTGTTTTATAGTGACAGATGTGTTCTCTGTTTAACATGCTTCTTGTGTTTAGTGACAAATATGTTCTCTGTTTAACATGCTACTTGTGTTTTATAGTGACAGATGTGTTCTCTGTTTAACATGCTACTTGTGTTACTTGTGTTTTATAGTGACAGATGTGTTCTCTGTTTAACATG
>NW_013789514.1:0-618 GCF_000517525.1 Limulus polyphemus
GTGAAGGAAGCCACAGAAATTCGATGTGAAGGAACCATGGGAAACATATAGAGCACAACTTGAGCTCCTGGTAGAAATGAATGAATGGATGGATAGAGGAGCAGAAAGCAGTGTACCTGACAATGAGGGTGAAGGGACAACCACTGGAAATACTTGGACAGTTGTCAGCAGAAGACAGGCACAACTATAGAGCACTGGTAGCTGCTCTAGAACTCAGGTATGGAACTCAAAATCAGTCCGAAGTCTACAGGGCTAGGTTTAGACTAGAGTCTGTTCTGCAAGAGCTGGCACAGGATTTGGAAAGTATGGCACACAAGGCCTACCCAACTGCGCCACCCAATATCCTCAAGCTGTTGCTGAGGGATCAGTTTATAGATGCCTTGGACAGTCCACAACTGAAGATACAAGTGAAGCAAGCACACCCCTCTACTATGCAGGATGCAATGGCCAGAGCTCTTGAATTTGAATCCTATGTTAAGTCCAGCACAGAGGTACCAAGGTTGGTACATTCATCAGGATTCGAGGCCAGAAAAGGGCAGCTCTCAGAGAAGTTTGAAACTGGAAACTTCAGCACAGGGGAGATGATACAGCAGGAAAGGCTGCTATCCAGAAAGGCTG
>NW_013789515.1:0-616 GCF_000517525.1 Limulus polyphemus
TGTTTGGTCGGGTAAGTTTGGGTTGCAGTGGATCTGTTAACAGGACGCCCACCTTATGAAGTATTGCCTGAGAATGTGTCAGAGTTTGTGAAAGTGTTATCGGAAAGGATGGATGATATTCACCATCAAGTGCGTTCAAACTTGAAAACGTCTGCTGATTCGATGAAGTTATCTTATGATAAGAGATCTATTGAAGTCAGCTTTGTACCAGGAGACAAGGTGTGGTTGTATAATCCCAGGAAGGCTAAAGGGAAGTCTCCTAAGTTGTCTTATCAATGGGAAGGCCCATATAACATAGTGGATTGTTTCTCAGACGTGACTTTCCGGATAAAATGTGGTCGGCGAGGTAAGCCAAAAGTGGTGCATGCCAACAGGCTTTGGCGTTATCACGGTCCAGGACATTTCAGTTGGGATGAAGTGAACAATGGAACAAATGACGCTGCTGAAGGCGTGCCACCAGAAAAAGCCACTGTCGAAGAAGAAACTCTACTCGGTTTTGAGAAGGGAAACAGTGAAGTCCTTGATGAAGTTACTACCACTGATGTGACTGTTACCAGTGATAGGACATTTCCTGATGAAGCAGATGAACCCCACATGAAACTGAAGCCAACGAGAC
>NW_013789516.1:0-618 GCF_000517525.1 Limulus polyphemus
GCAACAAAAGCTGTACAGAAGCTCTATTGTGTGACAGGACATTCTGCAAGGTTGTGGGGATCAGTGTGGGTAACTATTGAGCTCATGAGCATGAAGAACAGACAGAAAGTATATATGGCTGACATTGAAGACCAATGCATATTAGGATTGGACTATTTATTACCAGGAAGTGTGTAGGCCAGATTCCAGTAAGTGTTACTGCATCTGTTGATTTGCATGTCACAGCACTTTAGTCAACTACAATACCCCCCTATGTCAGAGAAGATAATTTGGGGTAGGATAAAAGAACATCCCCAAGGAAGCCCAATGCTTATGGAAGCAGTGGAAGACCCATTCAGGCCAGCGGATTTGAAGATTGGAAGGTCACTTGTGGCAGGTCATCAAGTAATACCTATAACAGTGGCCAATTTCTCTAAATGTGAGCAGACACTTAAGGAAGGGGCATTGTTGGGTGTGTGCCAGGAGTTAGAGCCAGTCAATGTTAAAGCAAGAAATACAACTATAAAGAAGGGACATACACTTCTAGAACATTTAACTGACCTCTATAAGAAGAGCATAGTCCATTTGTCATCATCACGGGATCTTCAGGTAAAAGAACTTTTGGCAAATTATGCTGAC
>NW_013789517.1:0-616 GCF_000517525.1 Limulus polyphemus
CTATCTGTGCTAGCTGTCCATAATTTAGCAGTGAAAGGCTAGATGGAAGGCAGCTAGTCATCACCACCAACCGCCAACTCTTGGGCTACTCTTTTACCAACGAATAGTGGGTTTGACTGTCACATTATAACGCTCCCACGGCTGAAAGGGCGAGCATGTTTGGTGAGACAGGGATTCGAACCCGCGACTCTCAGAATGTGAATCAAGCGCCCTAACCACCGAACCACAACCAGAATGCGAAGTGTGGGTTTTTTATTTAAGTTTTGCGGGAACTGTACACAAGCGAAAGACCATCTGATGCACATTCCAGCGCCCTAACCACCTGGCCATGCTGGGCCCAAGCGAAAGACCATCTGATGCACAGTCCAGCACCCTAACCACCTGGCCATGCCGGGCCCAAGCGAAAGACCATCTGATGCACAGTCCAGCACCCTAACCACCTGGCCATGCCGGGCCCAAGTGAAAGACCATCTGATGCACAGTCCAGCACCCTAACCACCTGGCCATGCCGGGCCCAAGCGAAAGACCATCTGATGCACAGTCCAGCACCCTAACCACCTGGCCATGCCGGGCCCAAGCGAAAGACCATCTGATGCACAGTCCAGCACTCTAACCA
>NW_013789518.1:0-618 GCF_000517525.1 Limulus polyphemus
GAGGTAAGCCAAAGGTGGTGCATTCCAACAGGCTTTGGCGTTATCATGGTCCACGACATTTCAATTAGAACGAAGTGAACAAATGACGCTGCTGAAGACGTGACATCTGAAAAAGCCAATGTCGAAGAAGAAACTCTACCCGGTTTTGATAAGGAAAACAGTGAAGCTGTTAACGAAATTACTACTACTGTTGTGACTGCTACCGATAATGGGACATTTCCTGATGGAGCAGATGAACCCCACGTGAAGCAGAAGCCAATGAGACAGAGACCAGTACCGAATAAAATATGTCCTGCAAAATTAAGAGACTTTGTTGTATTTTAATTTTGTGTTTTAATTTCTGTACATTTAATTAGGTTGTTGTTAATGATCTATTGGTTTAATGTAAGTGGCTATTGTTCGGGACGAATAATACTAAGGAAGGGGCAGTGTTATTACAGCGGAAGTCGCGTGACGCTGGGAGCATTGGCACTAGAGTTTCTCGAATTATCGAGGAACTCCGCGAATGTCCGAGTGTTTGCTAGATGCCCTATTTTTTTAGTTTATAAGCCTGGCGAGAAAAGCCAGTGGAGATAGATTGAAGATATAGATAATTAAGTCAAGCGAACAGTAGACACC
>NW_013789519.1:0-616 GCF_000517525.1 Limulus polyphemus
ATGTGGATTAGGGTCAGGGTGTATGTAGATTTGGTGTATCTGTATTTTCAGAAAGTATTTGACAAGGTGCCACATAAAAGGCTTGTAAAAAATTAGCTCTATGTTTGTGGGGGATAAGTTAGCAATTTGAATAGAAGAGTGGCTGGATAGAAGAAAGCAGAGGGTTGTTACAAATGGAGTTCAGTCAAACTGGATTAATATCACAAGTGGGGGTACCTCAGGGCTCAGTTGTAGGAACTTTGTTCTTTTTGATTTACATCAATGACATAGATGAATGAAAAGTCAATAAATTACAAAATTTGCAGATGATATTAAGGTGTTGGGTGTTGCTAGCTGTGAAGAGGATGCTGCTGATTTACAAAAGGATTTAGATCATTTAGTGAGTTGGGCAAATAAATAGCAGATGGATTTTAATTATAATAAATGCAAGATATTGCATGTGGGTTATCATAATTTGAATTATAAATATAATTTGGATGGGAATAACCTTAATAGTGTTACGAAGGAAAGGGATCTTGGTGTAATAGTCGATCAGTCTCTAAAGCCATCCAAGCAGTGTGCTGTTGCTAGTAGTAGGGCAAATAGGATTTTAGGTTGTATCTATAGAAATATTGAA
>NW_013789520.1:0-618 GCF_000517525.1 Limulus polyphemus
GTGACGGTCAATCCCACTATTCGTTATTAAAAGAATAGCCCAATAGCTGGCGGTGGGTGGTGATGACTAGCTGCCTTCCCTCTAGTCTTACACTGCTAAGTTAGGGACGGCTAGCGCAGATAGCCCTCGTGTAGCTTTGCGCGAAATTCAAAAACAAACAAACAAACAAGCATTTTTAGCGAAAGATTATTTATGTGACGTTTGAATTTGATTTTCTCGATATATATATATATATCAGTGAAGATTGAGAGATTAACTGTGTCATATTTCAACCTAAAGTTCCTGAAAGACTTATCACTACAAAGAGATCCTTTGTGTCATGTTTCTAGTTGATTTTCTCATGTGATATGTCATCAAGTTTACCTCATTTCTCTAAAGATATAATTAATTACATAGGGATCCATTGTGCAATAGTTTAACCCGATCTTCATCAAAGGCTCTCCAACAGTATGTTCGACTTTCCTACCGTTATTGTTTTCCACATGTTATGCTATTGCTTGAAATTACACGTGTTAGACTCCTTTAGCAAATCACCCTAAGTTAACAAATATTCATTATGACATATATAACCTCAAGATCAAATCGTTCGACTCACGTTTTTGAAATTGTTTTTTTAAC
>NW_013789521.1:0-618 GCF_000517525.1 Limulus polyphemus
TATCCCAGGTTGGGGAAATATTCAAGTGTTTGAAATCAGCAAACTTCAAACTCCATCCCAAGAAATGCCACTTGCTCCAGAAAAAGGTGCTTTACTTGGGTCACATTGTAAGTGAGCATGGTGTGTGAACTGATCCTGACAAGGTGAAAGCAGTGCATGATTGGCCAACACCAGAAAATGTGGGGGAGTTAAGAAGTTTCTTGCGACTCTGTATTTATTACTGGAAGTTTGTGAAGGACTTTGCAACTACAGCTGCTCCACTACATGATTTGACCAAAAAAGGCCAGAAGTTTGAATGGACAGTTTCTAGCCAGCATGCTTTCAAGACATTGAAAGAAAAATTGGCCTCAGCTCCACTTTTAAAGCTTCCAAATCCCTCACTGCTGTACATACTGGATTGTGATGTTAGTAACGCCATAATTGGAGGAGTGTTGCCTCAGAAAGTGGGTGAAGATGAACGTGTGGTGGCCTACTTCAGTAAGGTCCTGAGTATACCAGAGAGGCATTACGCTGGTTAAGATCATTAAAGAACCCAGAGGGACAACTGGCACGTTGGATCGGAATGTTAGACCAGTATAATTATGATATTGAATACAAAGAAGGAACATCTCATGGAAA
>NW_013789522.1:0-618 GCF_000517525.1 Limulus polyphemus
GGTTTCTAGCGTTGTAAGTCCACAGACATACCGTTATGCCACTGGGGGGAATTTTTTGTTCAAGAATGTCAAAGACAAATGTTTCCAACACGTGTCAAATACGTTGAAGAAGCTTATCAAGATGCAAAGAGGTAACCATATGGTTACTTACTCAAACCACAAACGTCAGACCAATTACTTTTGAGGGCTGGACTGTTTCCAGGTGATAAATAGTTATAGTGTAGGTACCAAAATAAGATAAAACTGATGTTTCATTGTATGAATACTCATTGGTCTTCACGACTGTGACGGTGAGAGATCTATAAGGATTTTACCTGAAAAACAGATCATGCATAATTACAAAACTAATATTAAAATGCTTAGTCACTTGATATATAGGTGTGTTTTTGTTTGAACAATTGTTTTCGAGTGAATGTCTTTTAGATACAGATCGTCGTCAGTGTGAATGGGTGACTAGCTATATTCATCACATCCCCTGGGAAGGCCCGACATGGCCAGGTGGTTAGGGTGCTCGACTCGCAATCTGAGGGTCGCGGGTTCGAATCCCCGTCACACCAAACATGCTCGCCGTTTCAGCAATGGGGGCGTCATAATGTGACGGTCAATCACACTATTGCG
>NW_013789523.1:0-618 GCF_000517525.1 Limulus polyphemus
TTTTAGCTTTATATTATTAGTTTTGCGACTTTTCTGGTCCTTTTTCTTAGTACTTTATTGGCTTTCTGAAAGAGTATGTGTACTGCAGTGAAGCTTTTTGATATTGCTCTGTTATAGATTTCTTATACCAGAGGGTACTAAATTGATGGATCTTTACCTAATTTGCTATGTATATTTACTCTTTCGTTCCGCAGTATCATGCGAGGTTTCACATTCCTACTATGCGTTTTTATGGAGTTATGGCAGGTTTTGCATTTTGTACTAGTACTTCGTCCCGTTTAGATGAATCTTTTTGAATTTTTAAACGAAGGTTCGCGTTAATTTTGCGCATTAACATACAAAATTCTAGTTTTTTAATTTTAGTTGTACGTATTTTTGTGGTTCGTTTTATGTTACTCTTTTATTGGCTTCTTTGAAAGCGTATGTGTACTGCAATGAAGCTTTTTGTTACCGATTGTTTCTCGATTTCTTGTTACCAGAAGGTCTTGAATTGATAGTTGTGCACCAAATTTGGTATGTATATTTACTTGTTCGTTCCACAGTATCATGCAGAGTTTCACCTTCCTACTATTCGTTTTAGGGGAGTTATTGAAGGTTTTGCGTTTTGTACCAGTACTT
>NW_013789524.1:0-618 GCF_000517525.1 Limulus polyphemus
CCAGTATCATGGGATTGACGCAACACAACTTCCCGTAACTTTCTCGGTATAATCGTTTGCCAAGATCTCACTTTCCCGTCTGCAGCTTCCCATCTCCGGAGAAGAATACCATCGTCAAGCCTCAACTGGTCCCATTGTGCCCGATAGTTCTTTGTCACAGGGCTTAGACTAGACACCTTCTCCCAAGCAGGGCGCAAAACACTTATTCTTAGAAAATCAATCACTGGCTTCAAATCTTGGTCTTTCTCCTGTTCTGCTTTGATGTCTATATTTGGTTCCACTTCGCCATCATCAACTCTTTCAGTCAGCTTGACTTCAGCTTGATGGCACCTGGTTAGTTCAACCTCTGTTTTGCAGCAATGTCTGCAGTCATTTTTGCAGGGTCTTTGGCTCAGTCTATCAGCATTACCATGGGAGTTTCCTTCTCTATATTCAATATTATAATTATACTGGTCTATTTTTCCGATCCAACGTGCTAGTTGTCCCTCTGGGTTCTTTAATGATCTTAACCAGCGTAACACAGCATGGTCTGTCCTGATGGTAAACCTTGCACCATAGAGGTAAGGATGGAAATATGTCAGACTCTTTACTATAGCAAGGAGTTCCCTCCATGTTACA
>NW_013789525.1:0-618 GCF_000517525.1 Limulus polyphemus
GCGCAACGCTTTCAATAAGCATAATTAAAACAGCACCGTAAAGACGTTTTTTTTTTGTGACTAAAATCTGAAGGCATATTAACGCTAATTCCCCTTTATAGTTAAAAACAAATAAACAAAATTATAACGTAAAAATCGGGTTTCGATACCCGTGATAGCATAGAATAAATAGCCTTTAGGGTTAAAAACAAATAAACAAAATTATAAGGCAAAAATCAGGTTTCGATACCCGTGGTAGCATTGCATAGATAGTCTGCAGGAGTTAATAAACGTTTTAAAAGTTCGTCAGTGTTAATTAACAACACTTATACATGCACGTGCGCGAGTGTGTAATGTGTGTTATATAATGTAAATTACTCAAACTTAACGGTTGGGACGTTGAAACAAGGGAAGAATTAA
The DNA here is from genome assembly GCF_000517525.1 of Limulus polyphemus. Taxonomy (NCBI): domain Eukaryota; kingdom Metazoa; phylum Arthropoda; class Merostomata; order Xiphosura; family Limulidae; genus Limulus; species Limulus polyphemus. The sequence goes on from NW_013789525.1 coordinate 400, forward strand.
AATCCAATAGATCTAAATTCTGTGATAAAAATCACGTTGGATTGTAGATGTTTAGTTATTTATTTGTTCACCTCTCTTTTAATTTGCCCATTAAGTATTTTGGATCAGAGATCTATAGATATAGCCTTTCAGATCTATCTCTTGTTTCCCAGAAACTACTACCCTGCACACCCTTTTTCCAATACTTGAGCTCGTCAGCTGGGTTGGACAAAAAGTTTT
>NW_013789526.1:0-618 GCF_000517525.1 Limulus polyphemus
CAAATACAGAAGTGATTGAGAGGGTGGAAATTGGGCAACATCTAGGTGCAAGTGATCAGGTTCAATGTTTTGCTGCATATGGAGATAAGGAATAATGATATTGAGGTTACAAATTTCAAAAAAGCAAATTTTGAAGGGATGCAACAAGAATTATCTGTTGTAAATTGGGCAGTTGAGTTACTTGGAGACACTGATTAGATGGGGAGAATTTTTAAAGATATATTTTTAAATATTCAATGTAAACATATTCCTAATAGAAAGAAAAGGATAGCTACAAGTGGAAAACCAGGTTGACTCACAAAGAGTTTAAAAAATAAAATTAAAGAAAAGCATCATAAATTTAAAGTTTAATTTATTTATCATAAGTTTAAATTGACTGGTACAACAGGAGACTTAGAAGAATATAGAAGGTCAAAAAAGTTTGTGAAACAGAAAATTAGGACATCAAAAAGGATGTATGAGAAAAGGTTGGCTGAAAATGTAAAAATTAATAGTAAGAATATCTCTGCATACATTAAGGGTAAACAAAATGTTAGGATGGAGATAGGACCCTTGAGGGATGATAAAGGAAGGCTAGTATCAGATGATTATGAGATCACTGGGTTATTAAATTTTACT
>NW_013789527.1:0-617 GCF_000517525.1 Limulus polyphemus
GGTACAAAGAAAACTGCTGAAAGTTTACTGTATCGGCAGGTTTCAGAAATGTTTCCTGTAAAGAGAGACAAACGGGATGATAGGATTCAATCAAGGTCTTAATGTCATCGAGATTAGAATGAAAACCTCGACAGTTCCACTGTATCAAAGTGGCCAATTTTATGTAGGTTTAGGAGAACAGGGTGGAGAACCCTTTGGTTTACAACCACGCCGTTTTTCTTTACTATATGGAGGTCGATCGACCACCTTGGATCCTGCCCTTGATTGAGTGGGCAGATTTCTGTCATCAGAGTGAGAATCCATTGACAGAGGACGTGATTTAATGATCGTCCTGCATTTAGGGGCCAAAGAAGGACCCGAGCAGATATCAGAGGCTAGTGCCCGAGTAGGATGACCCAAGCAATCACTGGAAGGATTAGTGGGGACAGTGATTGGAGTAGACGTAGACCTATCAACTCTAATATCCATGGAGGGCAGAAGAACCCTCACATGGTGTGAAAAAGACTCAGATGGAGGCACGGAAAGGCCCATCTGCACTCCCACTGAAGCAGTGGAGTGTAATGCAGTGGCATATGTCCGAGTTGGAGTAGGGAACAATAGCTTCTGAGCCTCAGGAT
>NW_013789528.1:0-611 GCF_000517525.1 Limulus polyphemus
TAGGGCATTTGCTCTTTTGATTTACCTCAATGATATAGATGAAGGAATATTCAATAAATTACTGAAATTTGCAGATGATATTAAGGTCTGGGGTCTTGCTAACTGTGAAGAGGATGCTACTGATTTACTAAAGGATTTAGATCATTTAGTGAGTTGGGCAGATAAATGGTAGATGGTTTTGATTATAATAAATGCAAGATAATGCATGTGGGTTATCAGAAATTGAATTATAAGTATAAGTCGATCAGTCTCTAAAGCCCTCCAAGCCGTTTCTAGTGGTAGGGCAAATAGGATTTTAGGCTGTATCAACAGAAATATTGAATACAACTCTAAAGAGGTTATAATTTCATTGTACAGGTCACTGGTTAAGCCACATTTAGTATATTGTGTTCAGTCTTGGGTTCCTTACCTTAGGAAAGACATTGAATTGTTGGAAATGGTTCAGAGAAGCGTTAATAGAATGATGCCTGGGATGGAGGGGGTTGTCATTGAAATCTCTCATATTGTTTTCTTTTGAAAAAGAAGAGTTATGGGGTGATTGAGGTGTTTAAGATTGTAAAGGGAATTGATAGTGTTGATGCATCATTTTTTTTATATTCAGCATTGAGAAT
>NW_013789529.1:0-617 GCF_000517525.1 Limulus polyphemus
AAGTCTAGAGTTGAAAACTACCTGGCTCCACTTAGGGCATCAAGAGTATCATCAATTCTTGGTAGTGGATATGAGTCTTTTTCGATTTACTGTTAAGAGCTCTAAAGTCCACACAGCAAAGTTGGGTCCCATCCTTCTTCTGGACTAATGCGACGGGAACCTACCAGAAACTATCTGATTTCTTGACTATCCCTTCCTTAATTAGGCCATCCATGACCTTATCCAACTCTTGTCACTTTGCCAGAGCTATTCTTCTTGGAGAGATCTTTACTGGACGGTGATTGCCTGTGTTAATTCTGTGCTTCAAAAGGTCTGTGCAGCCGAGGTCATGATCTACTTTTGAAAATACGTCTGCATAATTTGCCAAAAATTCTCTAGCCTGAAGAGTCTGTGATGATGACAAATGGACTGTGCTCTTCTTATAGAGGCCAGTTAAATGTTCTGGGAGTGTATGTCCTTTTTGTGTTTGTATTTCCTGCTGGCTCTACCTCCTGGCACACACCCAACAATCCCCTTCCTTAGAGAAATTGGCCACTGTTATAGGTACTACTTGATGACCTGCCACAGTGACCTTCCAATCTTCAAATCCACTGGGCGGGATGGGTCTTCCACTGCTT
>NW_013789530.1:0-619 GCF_000517525.1 Limulus polyphemus
TGAAAACAAGAAATAAAGTACTTACCCAATCTTATTTTTCTTGCCCTCGATTGTCAAGTATAGTTAAGCCTGATTTTTTTTTAGAGATTATGGTAAAGCACTTAACAATTTTTATTTATTTAAACAATACACCAAAGAATATAAACTAATAACATGCAAAAAGTAGACAAATTCACTTACTTCTAAAAATTTTCCTGGCTTTCTAAATATGAGACAAGAGCCATTACAAATTCATCCAAGCTAGTCGTTAACTTTCCCACGGGAACGAAAATGCTACTCCAAGTGACATTGACGGTTATTTGTTCAGAACACAATGCTATACAATATGTCATTTGATAGATGAAAACCTTGACTTTCTATTGGTTATAAATAATATATAATGAAACTTAAGAACGAACTACCAACCAATTGTGAAAGAGAGGATGTGACAGGTGGGTGTGGCAGGAGGGGTCTGATTTTCTCTTTGATAGCTCTGTAACAAAACAAAATTGAAGACCATAAAAATTATGGTCTGTTTGAGCAATAACGATTTTATAGAGAGCATGTTACATTTAATTTCATACATTTTTGAGAGGTGATGGATAAAATAGGGATGATGTCAGGCTAAGACAAATTTGTC
>NW_013789531.1:0-1071 GCF_000517525.1 Limulus polyphemus
TTTGTATTGATTGTGTTGTATACTGTCATGATTATTGAAGCTGTAAAATTTTTTGATAATGTATTGTTGTCAATGTATATATATATAATATCTTACTTAAAAATTGTCTAACGCCGATTTTTAATTATGCAAGGAGGGATGTGTGATGGATGTACTATCTTATATTTATTTTAATATCGATGTTTGTTTAAGTTAAACTTGTATTTAGAAATGTACATAACTTATACTGTTGAATCTGTTTTGCGAAATACCCGGCTATTCACTAAAATTGTAGAAAATTCTCGGGTGCAAGAATCAAAAATATAAGTAAACACTGGTGTATCATTTATATTGTTGCATAAGCTCAAATTTCGAGAAACTCTCCTCACGCCTATAAATATAACCAACGCGACGCGCCAAAAGACAGGATATGTTATTGGTTTGCTATAGTTGGTATGCTATAAACCTAGGAAGATATAACTTATTAAACGGAAAGTTCATATATTTGACTAGGAATATTTATAGATTTCGAATATTACAAACCATTTAACATCGGACATTACTATTTTTACGAAAACATTATATAACTTCATCAGTGAATAACTCGGCGTGCGAACTGGAGAAGAACGAAAAACACGCTAGCTCTGGGAGCTATACAATTCACTTAACATCTATCTGGTCTGGAACTTCCTTGATATCTTATCGAGGGTTCACGATGAGTGAATTAATTTTGAATAGATATATACTGGGTTAAATGATGATTTACATTTAGAAATTTAGTAAATGTTAATATATATCCAATTTATGATACTTGCCAACAAGATTGATACACATAGTTTTCTAATAGAAATATATTTTAATATACAAACAATAACACAATTTACAATAACAGTTATTACAAATAATGATCTATGTACAAAAGTTTACAAACTGACAAACAATATTTAGTCCTTTCAGGCTATTAGAAAATATATATATGTATATATCGTATATAAATATGTAACGTTATTACAATTTAACCAGAACGAGCCTCCAATTTGTTGATTTTATCCCCTGTTACAACACGAGCTATCTCTAAAAATAAAGCTCTAA
>NW_013789532.1:0-618 GCF_000517525.1 Limulus polyphemus
AGTTCCCTCTGTGTTACACAGTAGTTCTTCTCTGGTCGACTCAGGACCCTACTGAAGTAGGCCACCACATGTTCGTTCTTACCCACTTTCTGAGATAACACTCCTCCAATTCCGACATTACTAGCATCACAATTCAGTATGTATGGCAGTGATGGATTTGGAAACTTTGAAAGTGGAGCTGAGGCTAATTTTTTTTTCAGTGTTCTGAAAGCATGCTGGCAAGAAACTGTCCATTCAAACTTCTGGCTATTTTGGTCAATTCATGTAGTGGAGCAGCTATAGTTGCAAAGTCCTTCACAAAGTCCCAAGAAATTTCTTAACTCTCCCACAATTTCTGGTGTTGGCCAATCATGCACTGCTTTCACATTGTCAGGATCAGTTTGCACACTATGCTCACTTACAATGTGACCCAAATAAAACACTACTTTCTGGAACAAGTGGCATTTCTTGGGATGGAGTTTGAGGTTTGCTGCTTTCAAATGCTTGAATACTTCCTCTAGCTGCGACATTTCCTCCTCAAACGTTGTTGCAAACACAATGACATTATCCAGGTACACTAGGGCTACCATCCATTGTAAACCGTCCAGTACTTTTTCCATCAGCCTCTCAAATGTTGCT
>NW_013789533.1:0-618 GCF_000517525.1 Limulus polyphemus
GTTGTTAGAAGTATCTTTACAATAGCTATATCGTTGTTACAAGTATCTTTACAATAGCTATATCGTTGTTACAAGTATCTTTATAATACCTATATCATTGTTACAAGTATCTTTACAACACCTATATCGTTGTTACAAGTATCTTTACAATACCTATATCATTGTTACAGTATCTTTACAATACCTATATCGTTGTTACAAGTATCTTTACAATACCTATACCATTGTTACAAGTATCTTTACAATATCTACATCGTTGTTACAAGTATCTTTATAATACCTATGTCATTGTTACAGTATCTTTACAACACCTATATCATTGTTACAAGTATCTTTACAACACCTATATCGTTGTTACAAGTATCTTTACAATATCTACATCGTTGTTACAGTATCTTTACAATAGCTATATCGTTGCTACAGTATCTTTACAATACCTATACCATTGTTACAAGTATCTTTACAATACCTATACCATTGTTACAAGTATCTTTACAATACCTATATCGTTGTTACAAGTATCTTTACAATAGCTATATCGTTGCTACTAGTATTATTAAAATAGCTATATCGTTGCTACTAGTATCTTTACAATAGCTATAGCGTTGCTACAAGTAT
>NW_013789534.1:0-617 GCF_000517525.1 Limulus polyphemus
CCCATCCCACTTCTGACACCAATTTGTTACGCATCTGCTTGTTTGATAATTTCCATTAAAAATTCTTTCGAAGAAACTTCAGCGATACAAGTCCTTTCTTAATTAAAATTAGTTTATTATTTCTCGTTACAAACTTTGTAATACGCTTAATTTCCACAGTCGTTTTAAACTTAGCAACTTTTATAAATACACGCTATAATTCACAGCGATTCACACACTTTAATTACGGTGCCTACTGCTCGCTTGACTCTATTATCTCTATCTTCAATTATTCGCCGGGCTTATAGAAGGTTGGAGTAACGTGATGTCAATTCACAGCAACTGAGCTACACAACATGTGATTCTTTAAGAGTTATGTAAGCAAACTAGCCATAACTATAGCTTCTCAAAATTATATATCAACCCTAGTACAATATAAACTGAATAATATTCTATATTAAACTTAAAACGAATAGTCGTGTATACCTAACATTTCCAAAACTACTTCTTAGGCTATAACACAAAATTTAACATTAGTGAATTAGGTTAATTAATGAGCTAAAATATGATGTGTGAGATATTTGTGAATTTTTGAAAATACATTGCTTTTTATTTAATATTGTTACGACAGCGGTAGT
>NW_013789535.1:0-618 GCF_000517525.1 Limulus polyphemus
TGCTCCCTTATATACACTTACTTCTATATATGACATGAATAACCATTCAGAAGCTCAGAATGTCCCACTAGTGGTATTCTCAGCCTTTCTAATGTTCCTTCCGACATTTCCTTTGAACCAAGATTTCAATGAGGTAAGGTTGTGTCTTTAGTCTGCTCGAAATTTCATATTTTTTTAGACCCAAATAAATAATAGATACTAAACTTGATAAATTATAGTAGAACTCTACGATATTGATATAGTAATATATGATTTTTTAGTTATTCAAATGTATATATAAAAAAACCTAGAAAAAAAATTTTGTTTCATATCCTCCACGTGCAAAATTTTTAAAGGCTTAGCAGCCTACATCAAGCAGCAACTGAGTACAAATATCATAACTAGAAGAGATAATTGTTTACTTTACTTATTTATTTACTGTTCTATGTTTTATGAAAAATAACTTTAAGAACTTATTTCAAAATAGCAATAATCTATAAACAAAATAATGTATAGTAATTGAAATGTGACTGTAATTTTACAAAATACTAGTCTATTAAAACACAGCCAAGATAGATCACTTTGTAAAGATTAAAAGTCGGTTTTATATTATTGGATATGGTAACGTGAGTGCACGTG
>NW_013789536.1:0-618 GCF_000517525.1 Limulus polyphemus
AAATCGAAATATATACCTAATTTACCCTATTTTTCTTTGTAGAATGACTTCAAATGTAGCGTGAAAATACATTGTTTATCCTTTAAAAGTAGATTTAAACATGTAACAGTATACGTGTATTTATAATTAAATTTTATTGTTTTATTGCCCATTGAACCATGTCTAACTACTATTCTCGCCATTATATTTTGTAAATCCTTTGGGGAACGTATGGCTCATGTGAGTGCCTCGTGAAATATTTTTATTGTTATTTATTTTACCTAATCTAATCTTAACTAACCTAAACAGATCTCTATTTTTACATTTTAGTTACTTTTATAATAATAAATAAAAATAAACATGAAAAACAAGAAATAAGGTACTTACCCAATCTTCATTTTTCTTGCAGACAATTGTCAATGACACTTAATCTTACTTTTTTATACTAATGGTAGTCATGCACTAAACAGTTTTTATTTAATTAAATAATGCACCAAAAAACAGAATAATAACATGCAAAAACTAGACAATTTCCCCCTAACTCTCAAAATTTTTCTGAATTTCTTACTATGCAACAAGACCCGTTAAAAATTCATCCAAGCTAGTAGTTAACTGTCTCACGAAAGTGAACCATGTATT
>NW_013789537.1:0-618 GCF_000517525.1 Limulus polyphemus
CAAGACGTGCCCCACCTTCATTAGGGGCATCATTCATGTTGTCCACCTCGACATTACTGAGGAGGACTGTACGTCCATAGAGGGTGTTACAAAGGCAATAAGGATGACGCGATACAACAAAGAACTAAAACTTAAAGAACCTATAGGTTCGTTATTCTTGATTTCTCATCTACGACCCTACCTAAGAGAGTCCATCTTGGCTTTTTGTCGTTTCCTGTACGGGAATTTATCCCTCACCCGACGCGATTCTTTAAGTGCCCACGTTACAGACATACTGCAAACGTGTGCCGCAGTAATGTTCGTTGTGCCACTTGTTGCGAAAATCACAATGCAAAGGACTGTACTAAGCAGACTCCAGTATGTTGTTTATGTGGGGGTGAACATTCGGCAGCTTACAATGGCTGTCAAAAATTTCAGGAGGCAAAGGAGGTTCAAACTGTTAAAGTATAGTCAAAACTGAGTTACGCCCAAGCACTCCAAATTGTTGCACAGAAACGACAGACTGTGGAAACAAAACATCTGCCAAAAGAACCACAAACCTCGATCTCCAGACGAACGTAACGAAAACACTTCTCAACAGGATAGTGCTTCAAATAGTCATTGTATGTCACCTCAACT
>NW_013789538.1:0-1059 GCF_000517525.1 Limulus polyphemus
GGCTAAAGTCAGATTATAGATATAGAAATAGTATATGCATGTTCAATATTCCTAATTAGACAAATAAAAACAGTACAGTAATGGTACAACACATTTATTCACATACAATATATATATATATTAAAAGAACCACTTTATATTTTATTAAAATGGAGTGGCTAGACGTCATTTATTGACTACTTATTTTAGGAAATTAGCTAATTAAACTTTCCAAGAAATTCAGCTGGACCTCATAAGCTTGCTGGCGGCACGTCTGATCTGTTTATGGATAAAGACACGAAGCTGGTCTGTTCGATAGATATCATTCTGTTCTCGGCTATCTTAAGTTTCTTTACACTTGTTATTTGTAATTAATAAGATATTTTTTATAAAGACGTAATGTTTTTATACATTTACTGAAAGTTTATTTGTTAACGTTGTTGATTCTTTCTTTAAAAATTGGTTACCTTTGTGATTAATGTAACAGGTGGTTTCTAACTACTGATTAATGTAACAGGTGGTTTCTAACTACTGATTACTGTAACAGGTGGTTTCTAGCTACTGATTAATGTAACAGGTGGTTTATAACAACTGATTAATGTAACAGGTGGTTTCTAACTACTGATTAATGTAACAGGTGGTTTCTAACTACTGATTAATGTAACAGGTGGTTTCTAGCTACTGATTAATGTAACAGGTGGTTTCTAGCTACTGATTAATGTAACAGGTGGTTTCTAACTACTGTTTAATGTAACAGGTGGTTTCTAACAACTGATTAATGTAACAGGTGGTTTCTAGCTACTTATTAATGTAACACGTGGTTTCTAACTACTGATTAATGTAACAGGTGGTTTCTAGCTACTGATTAATGTAACAGGTGGTTTATAGCTACTGATTAATGTAACAGGTGGTTTCTAGCTACTGATTAATGTAACATGTGGTTTCTAACTACTGATTAATGTAGAATGTGGTTTCTAACTACTGATTAATGTAGCACGTGGTTTCTAGCTACTGATTAATGTAACAGGTGGTTTCTAACTACTGGTTAATGTAACATGTGGTTTCTAACTACTGATTAAT
>NW_013789539.1:0-613 GCF_000517525.1 Limulus polyphemus
ATTTCATTTTATATTTTCAGTACATAGGCTAACAACAATATTAGAAATAAGTATGTTATAGGTCAAACCACTAAGGAGTTGATATATATATTTAATATATATAATTGTGGATACAACGTTTCGAGCAATGCCCTTCTTCAGGTATCACTAACTTGAACAGTAAGGCCGTAAACGAAAACATTCTAAATCAAAGGTCGCGTGACGTTACAATGTAACAAATATACGTGTATAACAATTCTTACAAACAACTGAAAGTGATAAGTAAATATATATATATACTTACAAGCGCGCGCACACAGATACACCCAAATATATACATAAATATACACATAAATTATTATACTAATACATATATACACACGCACGCACATATTTATATGAATATATATGCATTATATTTTAAAAAGGATAGACACATAATTTACTGTATAAATTGTTTGTTTGTTTGTAATTAAGCACAATGCTACACAATAGGCTATCTGTGCTCTGTCCACCACGGGTATCGAAACCTGCATTCTAGGGTTATAAGTCCGCAGACATACCGCTGTGCCACTGGGGGTGCTACTGTATAAAAGTTTTTAAGAAAAGATAAAACTAAAACGAGAAATATTAC
>NW_013789540.1:0-1320 GCF_000517525.1 Limulus polyphemus
TTTTCCCTGTGGAATATTATATTTTTAAAAGTATTTAGGTTTGATACAATAATAAAAAGATAGCATTCTCAACAGATAATTATATAATTGTCAAAAATAATCAAACATGAATCTATTATTTGCTTATAAAGATAATTTAAAGCAGGGCCATCTATTTCTGAAAAAAGTATAAAGCAGCGCCGTCTAGGGTAAAAACACAGTACATCGAAGTAAAAGAGTACATTCTTTATATCACTCATTTCCTAATTTTAATATCACGTTCCTTTGTGATATTTTCGACGGTATTTATAAAATAGTTATTATATCCATTTGTCGGGGCTTTACGTGGCCAACTGGTTAACGTGCCCAGACTATGAATCCGATGGTTCATTCTTCGCGTCCTATCAATGGAAAAATTACCCTTTGCAGTATGGAGCTTTGGGTGCGCTATAAGAGAAACAGTCAAATCTCACTTTTCGGTCAGATGAGAGTAGCTCAAAAAATGGCGGAAAGCGATGTTTACGAAATGGTTATGATCAGTATCCTGTTTTGTTGACTACGTTATTTAGAAGGAAACATTTTGTTTAGGTTGACAGCTGTTAGACATTATGGAGGAAATGTCTAAATGTTCATAAATGGGCGGGCATGTTATTCACTATGATATTGTATTTTATAGTTGACTACACAATAGGGAATGTGTTTTTGATGTTTAATCTTTAATTAAATGAAAACAAAGAGTTTACATTCTAGGCATTTTACATAAAAGTAGCCATATATCTCTACACATTGTTGTAACCTATAGTAAAATTCCAGGCTGTAGATATCAACTTTAATTAATTTTGAGGTGATAACAATACTTACTGTCAGACTCTCAAGAAGTACAAGAGCCATAGTGAACAGCCAGGTGTTGAAACACATGAAGACCATTCTGAATGGTAGGTCATGTAGCTCAGAGGCAGATGGAAAAATGTACGGTCACCATTTCTTCTTAGGGACTACTTTGCCCTACATTTTGATAACAGTTCGCGGCAGGATCTGGGACTGTGAAAAGTCTGTCTTAGTCTGGATAGTTTTTCTCCTCCCAAATTGTAGTTTCATGTTTCTATACAACAGAACAGGAAATTAGTAAAATCAACGATCTTTCAACGCAAGATATGTATGTTGAGGTGTTATTCTTACTTTCTTCACGTGTTTAACACGTAGTCGTAACAGACCTTGTCTTGAATATTTTTCGCACTTCAAATGTGTCTTGGCTTCAATCTTTACGAATCTCTGGACTGTGGTACCGAACTTTCTTCCTATAGTATAGTTTACCGCTATTTAGTAATATTATGTATGGAG
>NW_013789541.1:0-796 GCF_000517525.1 Limulus polyphemus
CTCTGGAAAATGGATAAGGGTGAATAAATAGATTTAGAAAGGACAACATCCTACAAAACAATGGAAAAAACATGATAAACCTGAACAGTGACATAATAATGCAATGTAATTTCTCCAAATGTCTCAGTAAAATACTATGTTGAGGATGGTAACAAGACATTCATGTGAATGGTTTTAGAAGACAAATATTGGAAACGATTTGCAGTTTTTCACTCATACAATTTATTAGGGGTAGTTTAAAGCTACCACTTAGTGTAAAGTTAAACAGTCATTTATCTATATATGTTTGTCTATAGAGGGTAAAATAGTCTAAAAGAGTAACCCAAGAGTTGTTGGTGAGTGGTGTCTTCCCTCTAGTCCCTCACTGCTAAATTAGGGACGGATAGCGCACATAGTTCTAGAATAGTTTTGCACGAAATTCAAAATACAGAAACATAATGAGTGAAGATTCGCCTGGCAACTGATACTCCTACTAGGAGATGTGAAAAGATCTCAATAAACAATTCTTCTTAAGGAGCTCAAAGTAACGTGCGGTCTTAACTCAACAGATATATCTTTGATTTTGACTTTGAAGAGATCACTCTCTTGTAGTAATGATGTTTCGACCAACAGGTTCCCAGCAAGTCTCTCATATGGATGTAAGAGGATGACAACTGAATAAGAAAAAGTTCTATCAATGAATTCAAATCAGAAAATGAGGTAAAGGAATTGTACAAAATGGTGAACGTGTTCCTTCATAGTATTCTATTCGTGATCATTTACCTCTATGGATTGTTTTTTTTTATTTGATTATCCG
>NW_013789542.1:0-617 GCF_000517525.1 Limulus polyphemus
AATCCGTGCTAAAGGAGAGAACCTGCAAGAGCTGGCACAAGACTTGGAAAGCATGGCACACAATGCCTACCCAACTTCACCACCCAATCTCCTCAAGTTGTTGCTGAGGGATCAATTCGTAGATGCCTTGGACGGTCCACAACTAAAGATACAAGTGAAGCAAGCACACCCCTCTACCATGCAGGATGCAACGGCCAGAGCTCTCGAATTTGAATCCTATGTTAAGTCCAGCACAGAGGTACCGAGGTTGGTACAGTCATCTGGATTCAAGGCCAGAAAAGGTCAGCTTTCAGAGAGGTTTGAGGGACTTTGCTGGCACTGTAATAAACCTGGGCACAAGAGAGCTCAATGCTTGAAACTTCAACATAGGGGAGGTGCCACAGCAGGAAAGGCTGGTATCCAGAAACGTTGTTGGAACTGTGGAAAGCAAGGATATATGAGGAGCCAGTGTAGGAAGAATATTACCAACAAGTCAGCCTCAAGGACACCAGTAGTGGTTGGTGTTGAGCGACGCCCACCAACCCCCATCATGAAAGTCCCAACAGCTAGGTGTAAAATGCCAAGCACACACAGTGTCTACGTGACAGGAAAGCTGGATGGTCAAAGGTGCAACTTTG
>NW_013789543.1:0-617 GCF_000517525.1 Limulus polyphemus
CTAGGCCAGGGCAACTTCTCGATACCATTTTCTTCCTGCCACTTTTGGGTGTTTCTAGCAGTGTGACGTGGTGCTCCATCTTCTTGGAACAACGTTGTGTTCTTGTCCACGAAACCAGAGGAATAAATTGTCAAGAGTCCTTCCTCCAATATTTCGACGTATTTCGCAAAATTTATGTTGCCAACGCACTCCACTAGCTCGATCTCCCACCAACCCAAACAGCTCCCCAAACCATCACGCTGAAACCACCACGCTTCACAGTTGGCTGCAATCTGTTGAACCAAAAGTCTTGGTGAGGCATTCTCCAGACGCATATCCTTCCACTGTCCGAAAATTGAGCGAATCTTGATTCGTCTGAGAACAATGCGGTCTTCCAAAAGTCCAGAGGCTTGGTCATCAAATCACTTGCCCACTTCTTTCGTCTGACAATGTTAGCAGGTCTTAATAAGGGCTTCCGTCTAGCTGGTCTGCAACGATAACCCAATCTGTGGAGAATCCGTTGAACAGATTTCGGGCTAATCCCACCAACTTTGGCCACTTCTGCAGTCGTTAATCTGGGATCCATTTCGATGCTCCTCTTGACAGCCCTTTTTGTCCTCTCCGATGGACCAGGACGA
>NW_013789544.1:0-619 GCF_000517525.1 Limulus polyphemus
AACTGTGTCTGTTCACTACACTGGGCAAGCACTGAAATGACTGTTAGAACAGCGGTGGACTGGCCACCAAGCTACTGTGAAAGTCATCACTGAATCATATAAACTATCTTGACGATTCTGTTGGACATTGCCACAAATGAGAATAACACATTCTTACCTGAATTAGTGGCGGAGTCAACTGGATTGTTGAAGCTGATCAAAAAGAAATCCTTTCTGTTCCAGCCTTGATGCTGATGTCATCTTTGCGAGCATCCATTGCTTTGTTGAGAACCGATGAAACATTTACCACTTTGCTGGATGAAGTTAAGCTGATTCTGCAAAATACTGCAGGTGATGATAACAGTGTAACAGTACAAGACCATCGACCTGCAGAAAAGAGAAAACGTTGTGGAAACTCTGGTTTCATAGACTATATTGTTGACCATCTGCATAGAGATAACATCAATTTGTCAGAAAATTACAACCTCAAACGATCGTGGTTCTTTCTAATTGACAGTATCCTGGTTGAGCTTGATGAACGTTTCTCAGAGAAAAAATCACATCTTATTCGTGCCATGGAGTCACTAGATCCCGAATCAGAACATTCTTTGACAAACACTGAATGGGATTCTTGCAGACT
>NW_013789545.1:0-615 GCF_000517525.1 Limulus polyphemus
GTAGAGGCTCTGGAACTCAGGTACGGAACCCAGAATCATTCAGAGGTCTACAGGGCCAGGTTCAGGACGAGAGTCCGTGCTAAAGGGGAGAGCCTGCAAGAGCTGTTACAGGACTTGGAGAGCATGGCACACAAGGCCTACCCAACTGCACCACCCGATCTCCTCAAGTTGTTGGTGAGGGATCAGTTCGTAGATGCCTTGGACAGTCCACAACTTAAGATACAAGTGAAGCAAGCACACCCCTCTACCATGCAGGATGCAATGGCCAGAGCTCTCGAATTTGAATCCTACGTTACATCCAGCACAGAGGTACCGAGGTTGGTACAGTCATCTGGATTTAAGGCCAGAAAAGGTGAGCTTTCAGAGAGGTTTGAGGGACTTTGTTGGCACTGTAATAAACCGGGGCACAAGAGAGCTCAATGCTGGCAACTTCAGCACAGGGGAGATGCCACAGCAGGAAAGGCTGGTATCCAGAAAGGTTGTTGGAACTGTGGGAAGCACGGACATTTGAGGAGCCAGTGTAGGAGGAATATTACCAATAAGTCGGCCTCAAGGAGACCAGTAGTAGTTGGTGTCGAGCGACGTCCACCAACCCCCATCATGAAAGTCCCAACC
>NW_013789546.1:0-619 GCF_000517525.1 Limulus polyphemus
AATCTCAGAATGACCCCTAGTGGCTTTCTCAGCCATTTTAATGGACTTGGCACCATTTTTTTCTTTTAAACCAACATTTCAACAAGGTAGGTTGTGTCTTTAGTCTGCTCGACTATTTTTTTAGACTAAAATACATCTTAGTTACTAAACTTGATAAATTATAGTGGAGTTCTATGGTATTAATGTAGTAATTTATGATTTTTTAGTCATTCAAAAGTATATATATATATAAAAAACCTAAAAAAATATTTTATTTCACATCCTCCACATGCAATTTTTTCAAGACTTGGCAACCTACGTCAAGCAGCAACAGAGTACAAAAGTCATAACTAGAAGAGATAATTGTTTACTTTACTTCTTTATTTACTGTTCTATGTTTTAAGAAAATAAGTTTAAGAACTTAGTTGTAAATAATAATAATAATGTATTTACATATATAATGTATAATAATTGAAATCTGATGGTATTTAAAAAATACTAGTCTACCAAAACACAGCCAAGACAGGTTACTTTGCACAGACCAAAGGTCAGTTTTATATTATTGGATACGGTAGCATGAGTGCATGTGAGCCACATCATTGTAACTTCCGTATTGTTAGTCAGGCACAGCTGAAAGGTC
>NW_013789547.1:0-616 GCF_000517525.1 Limulus polyphemus
CTCTGTATTGTTGAAAGCTACAATAATAATAAACATTAGGATTCCACTTTGTCAGAAACAAATCCACAGAATAGTGTTGCTAAGCTAAAAGAGGATGACCTAATAAATATTTTAACACACAGGGATATTGGATTTATGAAGTTTGATACAACAGGCTCAGCAGTTGTAACACATGCACATCGATTGTTAAAGTTGGAGCACATGAATTTCAACATAAAGAAGGTCCATTTGATGCTAAAGATGAGCATTCTATGACTGCATTATGGTTCAAATAATGCCTTCTGAATGGACAAGAGGTCAATCGTTCCTGGTTGGTGTATTCACCTCTACATAAAGCAGCATACTGCTTTTGTTGTCTTCTTTTTTCATCTACATGTATGACATCCGATAGTCTGTCCACTTTCAAAACACAGGGTGAATTATCTAAGTAAAAAAAAAATTGAAAAGTTAAATGCCCAAGAAAATAGTGACAGTCTTTGCGAGTCATTTGCTGCTTGGAAAAAAACTGAGTGCCAAATTCGTCTTCAAAGTGGCATTGATGAAGAGCTGCAAAGGCAAATTCAACAAAGAAAAAATAAATGGAGAGATGTACTGCGACGGTTGCTAGATAGTACAC
>NW_013789548.1:0-788 GCF_000517525.1 Limulus polyphemus
TTTGTGTATGTTGTTGTATTGATCAGTAACTTTAGCAAAGGTGGTTGTTATAAGTATTTACCTTCTAACACATGGTTCGTGATAACTGTTTTCTGGACTTGCATCCCCGACGTTATTGTCCAGTATTTAGCCGTGCACTTGTACACACCGATATCGGCAGTCTGAAAGTCGTGGATCGTTAAGTCGCCGGTGTCTTCGTGTACTTGGATTTTGTCATCAGTATTTTCTATGACACCCGTCGGACCTGTCCACGTGTAGCCGAAAACACCAGTGATTGAATGTTCAAGCTCGTATTGGTTAGGGATACAGTAAACCACATACCGCCTGCCTTGTTCAATGTTTTCAGGAATAATGTTTACCTCTTCGGGCCGCAAAGAGGGCAGACAAAACAAACACTTTGATGTTATAACAAAGTAAAATGATATTGAAATCAAACCTTCTAAAGAGATCTTCATTATCACTTATAGTTTATTTTTAATACCCAGTATATTAACCTTAACTTAGATTTCTTTCAGCGATTTAGGAATTATTTTCGTAAGTTCTGTGTTCCTAAGATACAGATTAATTGTTAGCGTTATTGTTATCAGCGCGTGCCGTTTATAATGCGAAAACACCAACATAATTTTTAGTATTATTGGCTTTTAGACTTCGTCACACTTCGACGCTTAAACTGTCACATTTAAAATACATTATTGATTTAACAATACGTAATATTTATCTTGTCAAACTTATTTGAACTAGCGAATACATATTATTGTCAAACTGAAAATACTTAAAATACTCGTTGG
>NW_013789549.1:0-618 GCF_000517525.1 Limulus polyphemus
TTATTTTAGATGTTTATATTCATAATTGTTTCTTATTGCATGTGTCATTTTTCTACTCTGTCAGTTTTACTTATGTAGTTAAACATTCAAGGTCATTACTAAATTGTACAAAAGTAAAAACTATATATTATGTTTTACCAGCAGACAAATTTCAAAGTAGGTTTTTCGATATTATTTTGTTAGATTTCCGCGTTTTGTATAAAATAGGAAAAATTAAGAAGGATTGAGGTTTTGTAGTGGGAATCGATGTGAAACATAATTCTAAACCTTGTGTGAGTTCAAAAATATGTAACGTGAATAATTTCTGTGTAAAACATTCTGAAGTGATATCTTTTAAAACAAAAATCAGTTTTATCAATCTTAAAGGCTGAAACGTAATTCCAGAACTTCCTATGGACTATAGTAACTCAGCTCTGTTGAAATTGACATCCGAAGACGTGTTCATTCCTCCTGCTATTTCTCTTCTGAATCTTAAGAGAAACACCTTTCCTGTCATTATTGTCTTATTGTAGCTTCCTTATTAAAATTCTGCATATTAATAATGTTGACTTTGATTCTTTATTTAGTATGGATCTGTTTGATACGTTCATATGAATACTTCATTATTCTACTGAAATT
>NW_013789550.1:0-618 GCF_000517525.1 Limulus polyphemus
AACAATCACCAATACTAGATGGATTAGATATATTGGTTATCTTGTGGTATTGAACAGTTTACCATAACAATCACCTATACTAGATAGATTAGATATAATGGTTATCTTGTGGTATTGAACAGTACAGTTTACCATAAATTAGATATAACGGTTATCTTGTGGTATTGAACAGCTTACCATGAGAATCACCAGGTCCAGGTGGATTTGATAAAATAATTTTCATACAACTATAAGGTGTGTAGTTGGCTCTCTTTCCTTCCTTCCCATAATTGTGTCTTATATTATAGGAATACTGCTTGTCAAACTATGATTTTGTAGAAATTGAAAGAATATCAACAAAATATAATGTGATATATCAAATCCAAAGTTATTTTACAATATCTAATGCAGAACAATTTGTTTAGAAGTCATTTAAAATATACAGAGCTCTGAATAAAAACTTAAGTTGCGAAAATATATACACAGCGTGGTCACAAGTAAATAGACACCATCTTTTCAGAAATAATTAAATTTTTCAGTCATATTCACATGAATTGATATATTTATAATTTAATGAATATCTAATAGATCTTCCTTTCGCTTCGTGGAGTTCGTTTATACTTTGGGGCATCGTGAGAA
>NW_013789551.1:0-619 GCF_000517525.1 Limulus polyphemus
TTAAAAGGGCAGGGGCTCACTGACAAAAAAGGCACATTATAAAGCATGGTAAGGGAAGACTTTTTCTTGGGGGGTGGGGAGTTATAGGAGATTTTGAGGACTGTGGGTCACCTCTCGTCCACGTTGGGTAAAAAGCCATAAGCAGTAAACATATCTTCTTCCATTCCTGTTCAGCAATAAATCTAAAAACTAAGCAGTGAATTCTTGCGTATTAGCACTTAATATCATATCATGATATTGTTGTTTTGCTGTAAAGACCTACAAATCCCTGTGTGTTATTCATGTTATACCTGAAACCTTTTTTTTTTTACCCTAATAATTCGCAGCAAGCAAGGTGTATCTTTTCGTAGTTGTAGGCATTTTTTTTACTACTGAGAAAAAGGATATTTTGGAGGCATAAGACAAAGAAGGCAGGGCTTGAGTACACCCTGTCACGCCTTGGGCACGTTACTGTCACAAATACAATAATTCGAAACATAACGTGAGTAATATTGTTGAAAAAAAAAGATATTCTGCCTGGGTGGAAAGTAAACATCTTATTATCATGGACTTAAAAATAACGTGAGTAATATTGTTGAAAAAAAAAAGGTATTCTGCCTGGGGGGGAAATAAACATCTT
>NW_013789552.1:0-617 GCF_000517525.1 Limulus polyphemus
CAACGAATAGTGGGACTGACCGTCACATTATAACACCCCCACGGCTGAACGGGCGAGCATGTTTGGTGGAACGGGGATTCGAACCCGCGACCCGCAGATTGCGAGTCGAGTGCCCTAACCACCTGGCCATGCCGGACCCTTGAAGCTTTGTACTGTCAGTTTCGGTTTGTGTTTTAGTGAACACTCCTGAAGAAGCTGTAAAGTTGAACATCTAATTAAATAAAATCAACATTTTTAGTATTAAAAGGTATGAATTACCGAAAATGAAGAAACTAAGATAATGTTCACTGTTATATAAAACTTATGCTGTTGTGATAAATTGTTCAAAACAGTTTCTTAACTCGAATTATCTTAAAATAGTCGAGTTAAGAAACTTTTTTGAACATATTTTTCAGCATAAGTTACATATATATATACACTGAGTGGTCACAAGTAAATAGACACATAATTTTTCCTCATTTAACTGATTTATACTAACTAATTTGTGTTCACAGAGCACTATATAAATGAAAATGGTCCTCACACTTATTATCTTGTGCTACAACATGCCTATAACTCAAGGTTCTCTCGAATTGTCAGATTTTGTTAGAGGAAGGAGAGTTGGTCAAGCAGATGGT
>NW_013789553.1:0-636 GCF_000517525.1 Limulus polyphemus
CTATGAGAATTGAGTAAATCACGTAATATGGCATTGATCGGCTGGAATACTTCTACAGTTTCGGTCATACAGCTCTTATAAGTGAGAAGGTAAGCTGTCCTTATATGAGGATTTGACATCAGACTTCCTATATTTTTCCTCAAAGGTGACTACACCTGATATTCTCTAATATGAAAGTACTAACTGCATAGTTTCACATGTTCAAATTTCCTATCCAGACCTCATTCGAAATTATGGTTTCTTGCGTTCGTGGCCCCAATGATGACATTTTAATTTTTTGGGTTCACGGGAACTCATAAAATCATTAACCCTTGAAGATGTGCTGCAGAGTTTAGGTCTATATACTAGGCCTATCATGACTATTACCAAAGCCTTATTAGTCACTTCATTTTCAGGGTTCTTGATAGGTCTTCACGATTACTGAAACAGTCACCTGGCCCACAAAGTCCTGAACGTACTTCAACCTATGAGATTAAGTTCCCTATTCTCAATAAATTTTCTGTCTTACGTCGTGTTGTCGTCTTCAATGTTTAAGTTTAGTTGAAGGTCTATTATATTTTCATCAAAATAATCTCGTAACTACCACCACTGTTGTAATGTGTTCTATCATTAGGTGAGTTTATTTTGCATAATTTT
>NW_013789554.1:0-1335 GCF_000517525.1 Limulus polyphemus
CAACAACAGCTTGAGGAGATTGTGTGGTGCAGTTGGGTAGGCCTTGTGTGCCATACTTTCCAAGTCCTGTGCCAGCTCTTGCAGGCTCTCCCCTTTAGCACAGACTCTCGTTCTAAACCTAGCCCTGTAGACTTTGGACTGATTTTGAGTTCCATACCTGAGTTCTAGAGCTGCTACCAGTACTCTATAATTGTGTCTGTCGGCTGCTGTCAACTGTCCAAGTATTTCCAGTGGTTGTCCCTTCAAACTCGTTGCCAGATATACTGCTTTCTGCTCCTCTGTTCATCCATTCATCTCTGCCAGGAGCTCTAATTGTGCTTTATATGCTTCCCACGATGCCTTCCCATTGAATTCCTGTGGCTCCCTTCTTACTAGATCACCCCTATTGCTGATATTTATATCTGGGATGTGACTTCTAACAGGACTGATAATGTCTGCATTAGGGTCTAGCTGTGGGATCTGGAAGGGGCTTGCCATTGTCTGGGACTGATTAAGTTGATGGTTAATGTATCCTCCTTGTGTAAAAGACAATAGATCATCCTTTAATGTATTTAATTCGCTTTGAAATTGACTAATGTTTTCCATTTGTACTTCTTGCCACTGTTGTTGACTTTCCTGCAACTGTTGGAGACTTCCTTTCTGTTTCCTTTCTTGTTCTAGTTGCCACTGCTGTAATATATTTTCTTGTTTCTTTTCTCGTACTTCTTGTTTTTTCTTTTTCCTCCAACAACTGCTGTAATTTCTCTTCTTGTTTCTTTTCTTTTTCCTCCAACAACTGCTGTAATCTCCCTTTTTGTTTCTTTTCTCGTTCTTCTTGTTTCTTTTCTTTTTCCTCCAACAGCTGCTGTAATCTCTCTTCTTGTTTCTTTTCTTTTTCCCCCAACAACAGCTGTAATCTCTTTTCTTGTTTATCTTCTCGTTCTTCTTGTTTCTTTTGCTGTTCTTGTATTGCTGCCATGAAATCTGCTAAGCTGTAGTTTGATTTGCCACCTCTCGTTTCCATGTACTTCTTTTTTTTTTATCCCACTTCTGACACCAATTTGTTACGCCTCTGGTCGTTTGTTAATTTCCTGTATAATTTCTTTCGGATGAAACTTTAGCGACACAATAAATAAATAGTCTTAAATAAAACTAGTTTATTCTTTCTCAGTTCAACTTTGTAATACACTTAATTTCCACAGTCACTTTAAGCACACGCTGTAATTTACAATAATTCACTACTTACTTACGGTCACTACTGCACTTGACTCAATTGTCAGTCTTTATCTCTGCCTGTCTGCAATTCAATTCCGATTAATTTGTCTCACGTTATTCGGCGCACTTATATACAGGAAT
>NW_013789555.1:0-613 GCF_000517525.1 Limulus polyphemus
ATAATCTAGTTTTAATTAAGAAAGAACTTGTATCGCTGAAGTTTCTCGGAAAGAAATTTTACGGGAAATTATCAAACAAGCAGATACTTAACACTATATAAAAAGTAATATTATTATTCTCTATTTTGAGAATGGTGTTTACACGTTTTGTATTTCAGAGAAGGATTTTAAGCCTCATAAAATCAAAATATTCTGGGAAACTGCTATAAAACCAAGTTTCGTAATTCTAAACTTGTTTACACGTATATTAATTCCTAATATCCTACTACAATAAATATGACTGAATGGACAAAAAAGTATTTAAAATAGCTACAATCTCAAAATAATTAACTAACTATGAGCCTATCCTCTCACATACTTCAAGAACAAGATATTTGTTTTAAAAAATGGTCTCTAAGTTAAGCTTTATTTAAAAAGTTACTTTATGTTACTAATATTTCCCGAAAAAAGTTACAGGAGCTATTGTAGTGTAAAATACTGTTATGTCTCCGTTTGTTAATTAATTTTCCGTAAATTCGTTCCGACGAAACTTTAGCGACACAAGTCCTTTCTTAAATAAAACTGGTTTATCTTTCTGAATATAACTTTGCGATACAGTTAATTTCAACAGTCG
>NW_013789556.1:0-970 GCF_000517525.1 Limulus polyphemus
GTATTAACAAAGAAAATATACAATGGAAATCATAGTCAGTCCAATCAGTTTTAGTCAATGTTAACATTCACAGCGGATCAGATGAGATTTGACATGGACATGATCCTAATATAGAGAATGTTTGGGGAGAAGAAACCCATCACTTATTAACCGCATGTTGTCTCCTTCGAATAGGAAAGTATAGTGTAGGTAGTGGGTCTTCCGTGTCTAATGGAGTATAAATCCATGACTACCATCTTATGTAATCAACCACAGCACTACCATTGTAATCTAGTCAGAAAAATAGGACACCCATCAGATGGTGTAGATACTACAGGGCAATCTGAGGGCAGCAGGTACGTAGGATAATTGAGCCAAAGACTTGAGCACTACCATTGTAATCTAGTTAGAGAAATAGGACATCCATCAGTTGGTGTAGATACTACAGGGCAATCTGAGGGCAGCAGGTACGTAGGATAATTGAGCCAAAGACTTGAGCACTACCATTGTAATCTAGTTAGAGAAATAGGACATCCATCAGTTGGTGTAGATACAATAGGGCAATCTGAAGGTAGCAGGAATGTAGGAGAGTTGAGCCAAGGTTTGAGCCACTACCATTACAATCTAGATCAGCGGAATAAGGCACGCATCCCCTAAGTTTAATTATTAATTAGTCAGTTATTTTTGGTTAGGCTACTAACCATAACAATCGTATGCAAATTTTTCTTGGCAACGATTCCGAAACGTCTGCTGATCTCTGAGGCACTTTATGGTGTAATTAATGCGCCATTGAGGCACTTTATGATGTAATTGATGAGTCATTGAGATACTTTATGGTGTAATTAATGCGCCATTGAGGCACTTTATGATGTAATTGATGAGTCATTGAGGTACTTTATGGTATAATTAATGCGCCATTGAGGCACTTTATGGTGTAATTGATGAGTCATTGAGATACTTTATGGTGTAATTGATGAGTCATTGAGATACA
>NW_013789557.1:0-1271 GCF_000517525.1 Limulus polyphemus
TTATGTTTTATTTTAGATTGTTCCATTATAACTGTTTATTGAGTTATACTTGATAAATATAAATATAACAGGTTCATATTTAAATTATTCTCATTTTTGAAGTTTTTATATCTTGTTAATATTCTAGAGTATTCTCTAGTATTTAAAAAAAAATAACTCGTGATTTTTCTTGTATTTTAATAATTATTTGTAATGTTTCAGGTTGAAACTATTGGTGACGCTTACATGGTTGTTTCTGGACTTCCTGTGAGAAACGGAAATCAGCATGCCCAAGAAATTAGCCGGATGTCACTTGAACTATTACAAACAGTGAAGTCTTTCAAAATTCGTCATAGACCAGGTGAACAGCTCCTGTTGCGTATTGGAATTCATACAGGTACGCGATACCAATTTACTAAAGTCAATATGAATATTAATCTCATTGGGAAATTTGTGGTGAAGCGCAAAACTACATAATAGGCTACGTGTGCCCTGCCCACCGCAGGTATGGAAACCCGATTTCTAGTGTTATAAGCCCTCAGGCTTACCACTGCGCCACCAGGGAACTTCACTGAAATATAAAGTCATTGTGCAACAATATTGTAACTATATATGAAATCAAATATCATAACGGAAATATATTTCAGCTGCTGTCGCAAGCACTTATAAAACTAACAAGATATTTGTTAACGGTAACAGAATGTCTGCAGTTTTACGGTGGACCATATGAACAACGTAAATAGATTCATCCAAGATTTTTTAACGCTAAAAAATTACTTTACAAAGTGATAAATATTTGTAGGTTGTAGGAGTTGTAGGGTTGTAGGAAACAATATACTGTACTGAAAGACTGTTTACCTAAATCTTCATGCCATAATAGATGCATTTAAAATAATCTTTTGTGTACTTTTTGGTTAGAATTTTATCAATGCCATGAGTTGCAAATTAAAACTGAGTAAAGAGTCTAGAACTGTCATGACAGTATTTTAGTGTATTTTTACTGAGTGTTATGACTCCCAGTGATCAGTTAAGGTAAGATTTAGTGTATTCTTACTGAGTATCATGACTCCCAATGATCAATGACGGTAAGATTTCGTGTATTTTTACTGGGTATTAAGACTCCCAATGATCAGTTACGGTAACATTTAGTGTATTTTTACTGTGTATTATGACTCCCAGTGATCAGTTACGGTAAGATTTAGTGTATTCTTACTGAGTATCATGACTCCCAATGATCAATGACGGTAAGATTTCGTGTATTTTTACTGTGTATTATGACTCCCAATGATCAG
>NW_013789558.1:0-618 GCF_000517525.1 Limulus polyphemus
AATTGTTATATTTGTGATTTAGTACTACCTGGTAACAATGGTTATATTTGTGATTTATTACTAAATGGTATATATGGTTATATTTCTGATTTAGTATTAAATGGTATCAATGGTTATATTAGTTATTTAGTATTAACTGGTATCAATGGTTATATTTGTGATTTACTACTAATTGGTATCAATGGGTATATTAGTGATTTGGTATTATATGATATCAATGGTTATATTGGTGAATTAGCACTAATTGTTATCAATAGTTATATTTGTGATTTAGTAATAACTGGTATGAATTGTTACGTTTGTGATTTAGTACTAACTTTTATCAGTGGTTATATTTGTGATTTATTACTAAATGGTATCAATGGTTATATTTGTAATTTAGTACTAACTTGTATCAATGGTTATATTTGCGATTTAGTACTAAATGATATCAAAGGTTATATTGGTGAATTAGTACTAACTGGTATCAATGGTTATGTTTGTGATTTAGTAATAACTGGTATCAATTGTTACGTTTGTGATTTATTATTAACTAATAACAATGGTTATATGTGTGATTTAGTACTAACTGGAATCAGTGGTTATATTTGTTATTTGGTACTAAATGGTTATATTTTT
>NW_013789559.1:0-652 GCF_000517525.1 Limulus polyphemus
CCACGTGACCTCGCTGACGCAACAAAGGGTTACCAGAATGGTGCCTGGGATAAAGGGGTTGTCATACAAGGAGAGGCTGAAAGCTCTCTATTTTTTTCTCTTGAAGAGTTGGGGAGGGGATCTCATTGAGGTGTTTAAGATTGTAATGGGAACTGATAGTGTTAATGGGTCATCCTTTTTATACTAACAATGAAAATAGTAGGTCTAGGGGACACAAATATAACTTTCACAAGATAGAATATATCTTCAGATAAGATAGTTTTATTTTTCTAACAGGATGGTTTGCCTTGGGATGTTGTGGAGGCAGTAAATTTATGTGAGTTAAGAGAAGGCTTACTAAGCATATGAATGATATTGGCTAACTGTAAGATTAAAAAAAATAATTTACTTATAGTTTTAAGTTTAGTTTAGAGGATGAAACAGCCAAATAGGACCTATGTTGTTCCTAAACGTTATGATGCATTACATATACTGCACTAGATCTAAAGACAACAAATTTAGCAACGTTACCCCTTTAATGACTTCCTTTTACTAATGTTACCAACTTATAACCAAATGGTCATGTTCTCCTCTCTTCCTTTCACATAATACTAGATGTTTTGGATCTGAGCCCTTTCAGCAGAGACCATTTAGAAAAGGTCTTATAATTCAA
>NW_013789560.1:0-617 GCF_000517525.1 Limulus polyphemus
GAACTAACTTCTTCGTTCAAATCTAATTCCCTGTCAATGTTCCCATCTTTATTAAAAGGCGTAAGATGACAAAAACAAGATCTTGAAGAATTTCTCAATAATGTGCCTTGGTTATGGTAGGTAATTTGAAGAAAAAATAAAGTGTTACTGTTTCTTATTTGTAGAAGGTTTAAGAGGAAATACCACAACATTATGAACTAATTCATCACAATACCTGAAAACTCTGACTTCACTTTTTTGAAAAGTGAAATGGTCTTTCCTTTTGCTCCCGATCAACAATCAAATATCTTTTCTTGAATTATGAA
Organism: Limulus polyphemus; assembly: GCF_000517525.1. Taxonomy (NCBI): domain Eukaryota; kingdom Metazoa; phylum Arthropoda; class Merostomata; order Xiphosura; family Limulidae; genus Limulus; species Limulus polyphemus. Next base: position 306 of record NW_013789560.1, read on the forward strand.
TAACATGAATGGGTTGAAATATTCATTTAAATTATCTCAAAATAAACCTTCATTTCGGTGCAATATTGAAATTAGCTTGAATTCTTCATAACCTCTGAATAGTGGGGGACCCAACGGGTCACAGTGGTCTAGTTTCTTATAGATATGGAAGACAGAAACCACAGTGAAACACAGGCCGTTAAGGGAAGACAGAGACATGTCTATAAATATTTCAAAAAATAGTTACACTAAAAAAAAAATGTTTTTTTTTCCTTTAGCCGAAAAATCAATTATTCTCAAGTGTTGCTTCTCGGTACTTGTGTGTATGTGATA
>NW_013789561.1:0-614 GCF_000517525.1 Limulus polyphemus
CTATTGGGCACAATGGGACCAGTTAAAGCTTGAAGATGGTATTCTTTTACGGAGATGGGAAACTACAGATGGGAAAGTGACGACTTGGCAAACAATTATACCGAGGAAGTTACGGGAAGTTGTGCTGCGTCAATCCCATGATGATTTAACAGGAGGACATCTCGGAATTAGGAAGACATTGAGTCATCTACGACAAAGATTTTACTGGATAAGTATGAGGCGAGATGTGGAAGAATGGTGCAGGACATGCAGTACATGTAGTGCTAAAATTGGACCCAAGCATAAAGGACGCCCACCTTATGAAGAGTTGCCTGTGAATGTGTCAGAGTTTGTGGAAGTTTTATCAGAAAGGATGGATGATGTTCACCATCAAGTGTGTTCAAACTTGAAAACGTCTGCTGATTCGATGAAGTTAACTTATGATAAGAGATCTAATGAAGTCAGCTTTGTACCAGGAGACAAGGTATGGTTGTATAATCCCAGGAAGACCAAAGGGAAGTCTCCTAAGTTGTCTTCTCCATGGGGAGGCCCATATGACATAGTGGATCGTCTCTCAGACGTGACTTTCCGGGTAAAATGTGGTCAGCGAGGTAAACCAAAAGTGGTGCATGCCA
>NW_013789562.1:0-618 GCF_000517525.1 Limulus polyphemus
GACGAAGTTACTACCCCTGATGTGACTGTTACCGATAATAAGATATTTCCTGATGGAGCAGATGAACCCCACGTGAAGCAGAAGCCAATGAGACTGAAACCAGTGGGAAAGAAGAAACATCCCGTATAATTAAGAGACTTTGTTGTATTTTACTTTTGTGTTTGTAAATTCTGTACATTTAATTAAGTTATTGTTAATTATCTATTGGTTTAATGTAAGTGGCTATTGTTTGGGTCGAACAATACTAAGGAAGAGGCAGTGTTACGACAGTGGAAGTCACATTACGCTGCTGGCGCATTGGCTCTGATGGGGTGTGCGAGGAGTTTCTCAAATGATCGTGAATTTCCTAGTTTGTTCGGGACGCCCTCTTTTTTAGTATATAAGCCCGGCAAATAAAAGAAGAGATAGATATGTAGATAGATTGAAGATAGAGATAATTGAATCAAGTGAACAGTAGGCACCGTAAGTAAAGTGTGTGAATCACTGTGATTTATGGCATGTGTTATAAAAGTTGTTAAGTGTATTACAAAGTTGTATCGAGAAATAATAAACTAGTTTTAATTAAGAAAGGACTTGTATCGCGTAATTTCCTCGTGTTGCGTCAGCGAGGTCACGTGA
>NW_013789563.1:0-619 GCF_000517525.1 Limulus polyphemus
TGGAAATGAAGGATGGAAAATCAAACTACGACTTAGCAGATTTGATGGCAGCAATACAAGAACAGCAAAAGAAGCAAGAAGAACAAGAAAATAAACAAGAAAAGAGACTACAACAATGGTTGGAGGAGAAAGAAAATAAACAAGAAGAGAGACTACAGCAGTGGTTGGAGGAGAAAGAAAAGAGATTACAGCAGTTGTTGGGGGAAAAAGAAAAGAAACAAGAATATAGATTACAGCTGTTCTTGGAGGAAAAAGAAAAGAAACAAGAATAGAGATTACAGCAGTTGTTGGAGGAAAAAGAAAAGAAGCAAGAAGAGAGACTACAGCAGTGGTTGGAGGAGAAAGAAAAGAAACAAGAAGAGAGACTTCAGCAGTGGTTGGAGGAGAAAGAAAAGAAACAAGAAGATAGATTACAGCTGTTGTTGGAAGAAAAAGAAAACAAACAAGAAAAGAGATTACAGCAGTTGTTGGAGGAAAAAGAAAAGAAACTAGAAGAACGAGAAAATAAACAATAAAAGAGACTACAGCAGTGGTTGGAGGAGAAAGAAAAGAAACAAGAAAAGAGATTACAGCAGTTGTTGGAGGAAAAAGAAAAGAAACAAGAAGAACGAGAAAAGAA
>NW_013789564.1:0-618 GCF_000517525.1 Limulus polyphemus
GTAGCACAAGATAATTAGTGTACAGACCAGTTTCATTTATATAGTGCTCTGTGAACACAAATTAGTTAGCATAAATCAGTTAAATGACGAAAAATTAGGTGTCTATTTACTTGTGACCACTCAGTGTATGTATATAGAATATTGCTATTTTGAAATAAGTTCTTAAACGTATTTTTCCTAAAGCATAGAACAGTAAATAATGAAGTAAATCAAACAATTAACTCTTCTAGTTACGAGCTTTGTATTCGATTGCTGCTTGACGTAGGTTACTAAACCTTTAAAAAAATTTCACGTGGAGCATATGAAACAAACTTTTTTAAATTTTATACATACATTTGAATAACTAAAAAATCATAAATTACTATATCAATACCATATAATTCAACTACAATTTATCAAGATAAGTAACTAAGATATATTTTACTTTACAAAATATGAAATTTCGAGCAGACTAAAGACACAACCTACCTCATTGAAATCTTGGTTCAAAAGAAACAAATGGCGCTGCTAGTCCCGTTAAAAAGGTTGAGAAAACCACTAGGTGGACATTATAAGTTCCACATAGAAGTGTATATAAGGGAGAGTTTCCAAAAATGGAAAGAGGTTGGGAGGGGTGCC
>NW_013789565.1:0-618 GCF_000517525.1 Limulus polyphemus
CCAAGAAACTTCTTAGCTCTCCCACATTGTCTGGTGTTGGCCAGTCATGCACTGCTTTCACCTTATCAGGATCAGTTTGTATACCATTCTCACTAACAATGTGGCCTAAGTAAAGCACCTCTTTCTGGAACAAATAACATTTCTTGGGATGGAGTTTGAGGTTTGCTGCTTTCAAACGCTTGAATACTTCCTCCAGCCGGGACATTTCCTCGTCATAAGTTGTTGCAAATACGATGACATCGTCCAGGTACACTAGGGCTATCTTCCATTGTAAAAGACAATAGATCGTCCTTTATCGTATCTAATTCGCTTTTAAATTTACTAATGTTTTCCATTTGTACTTCTTGTTTCCTTTCTTGTTCCAGTTGCCACTGCTGTAGTATCTCTTCTTGTTTCTTTTCTCGTTCTTCTTGTTTATTTTCTTTCTCCTCTAACAACTGCTGTAATTTCTCTTCTTGTTTATTTTCTTTCTCCTCAAACAACTGCTGTAATCTCTCTTCTTGTTTCTTTTCTCGTTCTTCTTGTTTCTTTTCTTTTTCCTCCAACAACTGCTGTAATCTCTCTTGTTTATTTTGCTGTTCGAGCTGCCACTGTTGTAGATTTTCTTGCAACTACTGG
>NW_013789566.1:0-835 GCF_000517525.1 Limulus polyphemus
ATATATAAGATAAAAACTCTCACGATGGGTTATAGACAAGATAGAAACACTGACGATGGGTTATAGATAAGATAGAAACTCTGACGATGGGTTATAGATAAGCATGAAACTCTGGCGATGGGTTATAGATAAGACAGAAACACTGACGATGGGTTATAGATAAGATAGAAACTCTGACGATGGGTTATAGATAAGATAGAAACTCTGACGATGGGTTATAGATAAGATAGAAACTCTGACGATGGGTTATAGATAAGATAGAAACACTGATGATGGGTTATAGATAAGATAGAACTTTGGTGATGTGTTATAGATAACATAGAAATTCTGATGATGGTTATAGATAAGATAGAAACACTGATGATGTGTTATAGATAAGATAGAAACTCTGATGATGTGTTATAGATAAAATAAAAACTCTGACGATGGGTTATAGATAAGATAGAAACTCTGAAGATGGGTTATAGATAAGATAGAAACTCTGACGATGGGTTATAGATAAGATAGAAACTCTGACGATGGGTTATAGATAAGATAGAAACTCTGACGATGGGTTATAGATAAGATAGAAACTCTGACGATGGGTTATAGATAAGACAGAAACACTGATGATGGGTTATAGATAAGATAGAAACTCTGACGATGGGTTATAGATAAGATAGAAACTCTGACGATGGGTTATAGATAAGATAGAAACTCTGACGATGGGTTATAGATAAGATAGAAACTCTGACGATGGGTTATAGATAAGATAGAAACTCTGATGATGTGTTATAGATAAGACAGAAACACTGACGATGGGTTATAGATAAGATAGAAACACTGACGATGGGTT
>NW_013789567.1:0-617 GCF_000517525.1 Limulus polyphemus
AAAGTGACTGAAGGAGTCGATGATCGTGAAGTGGAACCAGGTATAGATATTAAATCAGAGCAGGAGAAAGACCAAGATTTGAAGCCAATAATTGATTTTCTACAAGCAAGTGTTTTGCACCCTGCTTGGGAGGTGTCCAGCTTAAGCCCTGTGATAAAAAACTATTGGGCACAATGGGACCAGTTGAAGCTTGAAGATGGTATTCTTGTCCAGAGATGGGAAACTGCGGATGGGAAAGTGACGACCTGGCAAACGGTTATACCGAGAAAGTTACGGGAAGTTGTGCTGCATCAATCCCATGATACTTTAACAGGAGGACATCTCGGAGTTAAGAAAACATTGAGCCACCTACGACAAAGATTTTACTGGATAGGTATGAGGCCAGGTGTGGAAAAATGGTGCAGGACCTGCAGTAAATGTTGTGTTAAAAGGGGACCCAAGCATAAGGGATGTGCTCCAATGAAGTTATATCAAGTTGGTGCACCAATGGAAAGAGTAGCCATTGACATTGTTGGTCCATTGCCCCGAACTCATGCTGGAAACAAGTACATTTGTGTGGTGATGGATTATTTCACCAAGTGGCCTGAGGCATATGCAATACCAAATCAGGAAGCTAC
>NW_013789568.1:0-618 GCF_000517525.1 Limulus polyphemus
GGCTTCAAGGAGACCAGTAATGGTTGGTGTTGAGCGACGCCCACCAACCTCCATCATGAAAGTCCCAACAGCTAGGTGTAAAATGCCAAGCACACACAGTGTCTATGTGACAGGAAAGCTGGATAGCCAAAGGTGCAACTTTGTCATAAACTCTGCACCTCAGCAAACCCTTGTGAGCATCAAGGTGTTAAATCACGAAGGAGTGCCAGAAGCCATACAGAAGCTTTATGGTGTGACAGGACATTCTACAAGATTGTGGGGACCAGTGTGGGTAACTATTGAGCTCATGGGCATAAAGGATATACAGATAGTATACTTGGCTGACATGGAAGACGAATGCATATTAGGATTGGACTATCTACTACCAAGGAAGTTTGTAATTGATTTTGATAAAATGACGTTTGGGAACAACAAAGGCCGAGTTCCGGTAACTGTTAAAAGAAAGATTGAACTAATTAGGTGCCATCAATGTGAAGTCAAAGTGACTGAAGAAGTTGAAGATGACGAAGTGGAACCAGGTATCGATATCAAGGCAGAACAGGAGAAAGACCAAGATTTGAAGCCAATGATTGATTTCCTAAAAGCAAATGTTTTGCGCCCTGCTTGGGAGAAGGTGTC
>NW_013789569.1:0-617 GCF_000517525.1 Limulus polyphemus
CTGCTCTAGAACTCAAGTATGGAACTCAAAATCAGTCCAAAGTCTACAGGGCTAGGTTTAGGACTAGAGTCCGTGCTAAAGGAGATAGCCTGCAAGAGCTGACACAGGATTTGGAAAGTATGGCACTTAAGGCCTACCCAACTGCGCCACTCGATGTCCTCAAGCTGTTGCTGAGGGATCAGTTTGTCAATGCGTTGGACAGTCCACAGCTAAAGATACAAGTGAAGCAAGCACACCCCTCCACCATGCAGGATGCAATGGCCAGAGCTCTTGAATTTGAATCCTACATTAAGTCCAGCAGAGAGGTACCGAGGTTGGTACAGTCATCAGGATTCAAGGCCAAAAAATGTCAGCTTTCAAAGAGGTTTGAGGGACTTTGATGGCACTGTAACAAACCTGGGCACAAGAGAGATCAATGCCGGCAACTTCAACACAGGGAAGATGCCACAGCAGGAAAGGCTGCTACCCAGAAATGTTGTTGGAACTGTGGAAAGCAAGGACATATGAGGAGCCAGTGTAAGAAGAATATTACCAACAAGTCAGCCTCAAGGAGACCAGTAGTGGTTGGTGTTGAGGGACACTCACCAACCCCCATCATGAAAGTCCCAACAGCTAGG
>NW_013789570.1:0-620 GCF_000517525.1 Limulus polyphemus
CAATGTTAGGTCCCATTCCACTTCTGACACCAATTTGTTACGTATCTGATTGTTTGTTATTTTCCAGTAAAAATTCTATCGGAGAATCTTCAGCGATACAAGTCCTTTCTTAATTAAAACTAGTTTATTCTTTCTCGATACAACTTTGCAACACACAGGATTTCCACAGTCACTTTAACTTAACTACTTTTATAAATACACGCCATAATTCACAACGATTCACGCACTTTACTTACGGTCACTACCGCTCACTTGACTCGATTATCTGTCTCTATATTTCTCTTCAATCTGCTGTTATTTCTCCGCTTTATTTGCCGGGCTTATATACTAAAATAGAGGTCGCCTAGAAAAGACTAGAGTTTCCAGGAACAGTCATGGTCCTTCTAGAAACTCCAGCGCGCATGCTTCCAGCGTCACGTGACTTCCGCTGTCGTAACATTATGTTTTAAGGTCATAATGAGTTTAAACGTGGCGATTAGGTCAACGCTAGTTTAAAAACCCTGAAATTATACACAAACACACATATATATATATACACAGCGTGGTCACAAGTAAATAGACACCACCGTTTTAGAAAAAATGAAAATTTTCAGTCATATTCACATGAATTGGTATATTTA
>NW_013789571.1:0-850 GCF_000517525.1 Limulus polyphemus
AGTATGAAAACACAAACATAGATAATACTGTAAAATAGATTATTATGAAAAAACAAACATAGATAATACTGTAAAAAAGATAATTATGAAAAATCAAACATAGAAAATATTCCACAAAGATTATTATGAAAAACAAACAAAGGTAATACTTCACAAAGATTATTATGAAAGAAACAAACACAGATAACATTGCATAAAGATTATTATGAAAAAACAAACATAGATAATACTGTAAAAAGATTATTATGAAAAAACAAACAGAGGTAATACTTCACAAAGATTATTATGAAAGAAACAAACACAGATAACATTGCATAAAGATTATTATGAAAAAACAAACATAGATAATACTGTAAAAAGATTATTAAGAAGAAAAAAAACATAGATAATACTGCATAAAGATTATTATGAAACAAACAAACATAGATATTACTGCACAAAGATTATTATGAAACAAACAAACATAGATAATACTGCACAAAGATTATTATGAAAGAAACAAACACAGATAATACTGCATAAAGATTATTATGAAAAAACAAACATAGATAATACTGCATAAAGATTATTATGAAAAACAAACATAGATATTACTGTAAAAATATTATTATGAAAAACAAATGTAGATAAATGCTGCACAAAAAGTATTATTAAAAACAAACATAGATAATACTGCACAAAGATTATTATGAAAAAACAAACATAGATAATACTGTACAAAGATTAGTATGAAAACACAAACATAGATAATACTGTAAAAAAAGATAATTATGAAAAAAACAAACATAGAAAATACTTCACAAAGATTATTATGAAAGAAACAAACACAGATAACATTGCATAAAGATTA
>NW_013789572.1:0-1947 GCF_000517525.1 Limulus polyphemus
TTAACTAACGGACACATGAGGTACTAGATGGATTAACCAACAGACCCATGAAGTACTAGATGGATTAACCAACGGACCCATGAGGTACTAGATGGATTAACCTACGGACCCATGAGGTACTAGATGGATTAATCAACAGACCCATGAGGTACTAGATGGACTAACCAACGGACCCATGAGATACTAGATGGATTAACCAACGGAATCATGAGGTACTAGATGGATTAACAAACGGACACATGAGGTACACAGCATTGAACAACAAAACGTCCAAACTGTCAAAAATTCTGCAGTAAATGCTAGTAAAGATATTTTTGAAGAAAAGTCTTCTTGAGAAATGGCGTTATCTGTATTCTCGTTCAAACCCATTTCTTCCAAACACGAATTAAAGTCAAAATGTGATCGGGAACGTGTTTCAGCCAAGGCAAAATAAAATACATAGTGACCGGTGGCCTATCAGTGACCCAGCTTGCTACCAGCAGAGGGCGCGATAGCCTGAATTAACTGCATTGGTTTATTATTGGATACTAGGTAAGAACCATTTAAGCGAGTAGATGGTTTTTTAATCTTTTTTGTTGTTGTTGTTGTTCTTAAAGTTTATAGGTGAAATGTCATTTTGGAACATTTTATAAAAACAAAAATGTAATCACAATATTCATATCAAGTAACTTCGATCCAGCCATCATATCAGTTTAAACCTGTAATTTAAGTACAAAAATGGCACGCATAAAGTCAAATCAAGCAAAGTTTATACTGTTGTTCATATGACACACGTTTGAAAACACATGTTATATATATATATAATCAAACAGAGAATCAACTTCTAAGTATTAAACTATTCATACAATGGTTATACACTATATTGTCGATATTTTACAAAATTACTAGTTTGCTCACTTTACTTACATAAGTTACAATAATGGATACATCTGGCTATTCATACATCAAAGAAATAACAGGTTAACTTATATGAGTTACAAGGATACCTTAAGTTGTCTTTAATAAATATTTTACAAAAGATTCTCTTTACGAGGGTCAATACAGAACCCATATAAGTATTATACAAATATTTACATTAAGTTACTTATATGAACTAAAACAATATACACACCAAGCCTTTCATATATATCTATACTGGAATACTTATACTTGTTATTTATAATTAAAGTGACATGCATATCAAGATATTTAAGCTAATTGGACAACAGTTATAAACGTTTATTTCTATACAGTCTGTTATCTATGTGTGTGTACGTGTACGTGTACGTGTACTTATATAGGTTTTGTTGTTTTTCTTACATTTCACGAACATGTAATCGAAGTTTGGCCAACGTGAAACTGGCTAGATGTTAGTGAATGATATAAACCATTCACATGTTACTATTAACAGTATGTGCGTGAAACTGGCTAGATGTTAGTGAATGATATAAACCATTCACATATTACAATATAATTTTCCACATTTAAGTTACACTTCTAAGTAACGAACGCCTAAAACCTGTTTGGCAACGAATGTGAGCAAATATTTATCTCTGTGTTGTGTCTGTACAAATCTGTATTTTTATACTAGTTAGTTTAGGAGTGTACACAATCAGAAAGTTGAATACTACGAACACGCTGTAGTAGTGAGAAATGTAAATGATCATGTTTGCCTACTTATGGTAACAGGTTTGAACCTATGCTGTCTTAGATTAATGTATGTGTAACATTTACTTGATAGGTAAATACGTGGTTTACAATGTTTTATTGGTACTGGTTTAGGCTTATTTGTGGTATTTATATCTTGATATACTGTTCCTTAGAAACGTATATAATTACTATAAAGGTTTATATAAGTCTAGCTTGTGATATATTCGTAATGTGATATACACTAAGTGTTCTCATGACACTTGTGATGTTACCTGTGTTTTAATTTGTGTTGCTAGGACCACATACTGTTAATAGTAA
>NW_013789573.1:0-615 GCF_000517525.1 Limulus polyphemus
TTTATGTTCAACTACAAAATCAGTTAATGTTCAATGTAAATTCTACCTTCTACAAAGATTAATGTTGAATGTAAATCTTTCCTTCTATAACGATTAATGTTGAATGTAAGTTCTACTCTCTAGAAAGATTAATGTTCAATGTAAGTTCTACCCTCTAGAAAGATTAATGTTCAATGTAAATCCTGCCTTCTACAAAGATTAATGTTCAACGTAAATTCTACCTTCTACAAAGATTAATGTTCAATGTAAATTTTGCCTTCTAGAAAGATTAATGTTCAATGTAAATCCTACCTTCTACAAAGATTAATGTTCAATGTAAATCCTACCTTCTACAAAGATTAATGTTCAATGTAAATCCTACCTTCTACAAAGATTAATGTTCAATGTAAATTCTACATTCTAGAAAGATTAATGTTCAATGTAAATCCTGCCTTCTACAAAGATTAATGTTCGATATAAAATCTCCCTTCTAGATAGATTAATGTTGAATGTAAATCCTGCCTTCTAAAACGATTAACGCTGAATTTAAGTTCTGCCTTCACAACAAATAATTCTAAATGTACACCCTACTTTGGATTATTTCTATCTCACCGAAAAATACAAAAGAACCAGTAC
>NW_013789574.1:0-618 GCF_000517525.1 Limulus polyphemus
AGTATTGATAAATCCTGTATCTTCTTATTGACATGACACTGTATTGTTGAATCTTGTGTCTTCTTATTGACAGTACATAGTATTGTTAAATTTTGTCTTCTTATAGACACTACACAGTATCGTTAAATTTTGTGTCTTCTTATTGACAGTACACAGTATTGATAAATCCTTTATCTTCTTATTGACAGGACACAGTATTAATAAATCTTGTGTTTTCTTATTGACAGTACACAGTATTGATAAATCCTGTATATTCTTATTGACAGGACACATTATTGCTTATTCGTGTGTCTTCTAATTGAAAGTACACAGTGTTGATAAATCCTGTATCTTCTTATTGACAGGACACGGTATTTTTAAGTTTTTTGTCTTCTTATTGACAGTACATACTATCGTTAAATCTTGTGTCTTCTGATTGACAGTACACAGTTTTGATAAATCCTTTATCTTCTTATTGACAGGACACAGTATTGTTAAATCTTGTGTCTTTTTTATTGAAAGTACACAGTATTAATAAATCCTGTATCTTCTTATTGACAGGACACAGTATTTTTAAATATTGTGTGTTTTATTGACATAACACAGTATCGTTAAATCTTTTGGCTTGTTATTGATAGT
>NW_013789575.1:0-1492 GCF_000517525.1 Limulus polyphemus
ACATATGTGTAACTCTAGTTATAGAATTTATAACCACCATACTCATCTTTAGCCTTACTTGGTACAACTACTCCATGAACACTTAGGTGTAACTCTAGTTACCGAATTTATAACCACCATATTCATCTTTAGCCTTACTTGGTACAACTACTCCACGAATACCTAGGTGTAACTCTAGTTAACTAATTGATAACCACCATACTCATCGTTAGCCTTAATTGGAACAACAACTCCACGAAAACCTAGGTGTTACTCTAGTTACCGAATTTATAACCACCATACTCATCTTTAGCCTTACTTGGTACAACTACTCCATGAACACTTAGGTGTAACTCTAGTTACCGAATTTATAAACACCATACTCATCGTTAGCCTTACTTGGTACAACAACTCCACGAACACCTAGGTGTAACTCTAGTTACAGAATTTATAACCAACATACTCATCTTTAGCCTTTCTTGGAACAATTACTCTATGAAACCTTAGTTTTAACACTGGTTACCGAATTTATAACCCCATACTCATCTTTAGCGTTATTTGGTACAACAACTCCACGAACACTTAGGTGTAACTCTAGTTACCGAATTTATATCCACCATACTCATCTTTAGCCTTACTTTGTTCGTGGAGTTGTTGTACCAAATAACGCTAAAGATGAGTTTGGGGTTATAAATTCGGTAACCAGAGTTAAACCTAAGGTTTCAAACAGTAATTGTTCCAAGAAAGGCTAAAGATGAGTATGGTGGTTATAAATTTTGTAACTAGAGTTACACCTAGGTGTTCGTGGAGTTGTTGTACCAAGTAAGGCTAAAGATTAATATGGTGGTTATAAATTCGATAACTAGAGTTATACCTAGGTATTCGTGGAGTTGTTGTACCAAATAACGCTACATATGAGTATGGTGGTTACAATTTCGGTAACTAGAGTTACACTTAGGTGTTCGTGGAGTTGTTGTACCAAATAACACTAAAGATGAGTATGGGGGTTATAAATTCGGTGACCAGAGTTAAACCTAAGTGTTCATCGAGTAATTGTTCCAAGTAAGGCTAAAGATGAGTATGGTGGTTATAAAATCGGAAACTAGAGTTACACCTAGGTGTTGATGGAGTATTTGTACTAACTCTAGTTTCCGAATTTATAACCACCATATTCATATTTAGCCTTACTTGGTACAACTACTCGATGAACACCTAGGTGTAACTCTAGTTACCTAATTTATAACCACCATACTCATCTTTAGCCTTACTTGTTACAACTACTCCATCGACACCTAGGTGTAACTCTAGTCTCCGAATTTATAACCACCATACTCAACTTTAGCCTTTCTTGGTACAACTACTCTTTGAACACCTAGGTGTAACTCTAGTTACTGAATGTGTAACCCCATACTCATCTTTAGCGTTATTTGGTACAACAACTCCACGTATACCTAGGTGTAACTCTAGTTACCGTATTTATAACCCCCATACTCATATTTAGCGTTATTTGGTT
>NW_013789576.1:0-618 GCF_000517525.1 Limulus polyphemus
TGTACCTCAAGGAGGGGTAGTTAGCCCCAAACTCTTTATCATGTATGTAAGCGACATGCCTCTAAACGACCCAAATTTTTGCTTCACCTCACAATTTGCAGATGTAGTTTTCTGGAAGAGTTCCGCAACACCATCTATAGCTGCTACAAACCTACAACCTTCACTAAATGCCATCACCGAATACTGTTCCAAGAAACGAATAAAAATCAATATACCTAAAACAGATTCCAGTACTCGCAAAATCATCCCCAAGTTATATTTCAACGGAACACTCCTCCAGACAGCTATATCAGCAGAATTTCTTGGTCTTACATATGATACAAAATTAACCTGAAAAACATATATAAATGAAATATCAAACAAAATCTGGCAAAGAATAAATCAAGTTAGAAGTCTGTCAGGAAATAATACAGGAACAACACCAAGAAACATTAAAAATATACAAAACAATACATACGACCGGTTATAGAATATGCTTGTCCAACCTAGATTAATGTTGCACCCAACAAAATTAAAATTAAACTACAAAAACAACAAAATGCAATACTCATCAGCGCATACAAAGTTCCTCGTTCAACAAATTCTCACTACCTACACGAACACGCAAACTTACAACTA
>NW_013789577.1:0-617 GCF_000517525.1 Limulus polyphemus
GAAATGAACGAATCACTGTGATATTGATTTATTGTAATACCTTAACATTAACATGAATATTAATATATGTAGTTTAAGAATTGATAACTGTTCTTGAGTATGACTTGTCAGAGCAACCAAGTAAATGCCCATTTGTACAGAGTGAATATTTTTGAGATAATAATCATTTACAGGTAGCTTGCCCAATAAAGAATTTAGGTTGTTTATCTTTCCTTATTAACTAGTGGTTCATTCATACTTTTGACATGATTAGACCCATACAGTGCTTTCTTAACGCAGTTAGAAAATATCCAAATCTTGCATGCAGTGAGCTATTGTATAGATTAATAATATTTTATTTCAAGTAAATCATGGTTAGAAAATTATCAGTATTACACCATTTGTGTTCCTCTTGTATTACATGCATTAACTGAAGGTTATATTATCTCTCAACTTCTCATTACACAAGCCTGCGATGGTTTTATTGTCTTGAAATTTTTACATGTTCTACAGTAATTCCTGTATGGTGACCCCGAAAATGATATTCATTTTTCTCCATCACATACAAATTTTTCACAAAATGTCATAATACAATACATAAAAGAAAGACCACAACATGTAGACTAAAGAGACATAGA
>NW_013789578.1:0-618 GCF_000517525.1 Limulus polyphemus
TAGGTCTTTTAATATAGATGGATAGTAACTGGTAGGTCTTTTATGATAGATGGGTAGTGACTGGTAGGTCTTTTAATACAGATGGATAGTGACTGGTAGGTCTTTTATTACAGATGGATAGTGGTTGGTAGGTCTTTTAATACAGATGGCTAGTGGCTGGTAGGTCTTTTAATACAGATGGCTAGTGGCTGGTAGGTCTTTTAATATATATGGATAGTGGCTGGTAGGTCTTTTAATATAGATGGATGGTAACTGGTAGTTCTTTTAATATAGATGGATGGTAACTGGTGAGTCTTTTATGATAGATGGGTGGTGGCTGGTAGGTCTTTTAATACAGATGGATAGTGACTGGTAGGTCTTTTAATACAGATGGATAGTGGCTTGTAGGTATTTTATTATAGATGGATTGTGACTGGTATGTCTTTACATACAGATGGATAGTGACTGGTAAGTGTTTTATTATAGATGGATAGAGACAGGTAGGTGTTTTAATACAGATGGATAGTGACTGGTAGGTTTTTTGATACAGATGGATAGTGGCTGGTAGGTATTTTAATATAGATGGATGGTAACTGGTAGGTCTCTTATTATAGATGGCTAGTAACTGGTAAGTCTTTT
>NW_013789579.1:0-618 GCF_000517525.1 Limulus polyphemus
CTCGTGATCTCCTGAAATTTACTACAGATTTATACTCACGTACTTAGGATAATGTACTAATTCAGCGACTTCTGTTGGTGATTTAATTTAAAAAATAAGAACGACAGTTACAGTAGTAACTTCTCGATAAAGTTAGTCAAGACGATATAGCTATCCCTAAAATCCTATATTTAAAGACGGACTCAGTTGCTCTACTTGCTTAATATAATTCGTTCCGTAAACAAAGTAACTTGGAAAATCTTGTATATTTTCAAATAATGTACACACAGAAGAATATGTTACAAGCTTCTAAAATCGAAGTATGTACATATGTAACACAGCTGGTGTAGAACCATGTACGATATGTGCTTTAAACGCCAGAAAAAAAAAACTGACAGATTAGCAAAGACATTGACTTGAATGATTATATCGCTCCATAAAGTATTTTGTTATAATGTAAAATAATAATAATAGTTTTAATAAAAGTAGTTGTCAGTCGATGTATTAAAGAAATATATATATATATAACGGGAATAGCTGCAATGTAGCCCCCTAGTGGCACAGCGGTATGTCTGCGGACTTAAAACGCTAGAATCCGGGTTTCGATACCCGTGGTGGGCAGAGCACAGATAGCCCGTT
>NW_013789580.1:0-618 GCF_000517525.1 Limulus polyphemus
CTAACATGGGCGTCCCTCAGCATCAACCACTACTGGTTTCCCGAAACTGACTTATTGGTGGTATTCTTCTTACACTGGCTCCTCATATGTCCTTGCTTCTCACAGCTCCAACAACCTTTCTGGGTAGCAGCATTTCCTGCTGTGGCATCTCCCCTGTGTTGAAGTTGCCAGCATTGAGCTCTCTTGTGCCCAGGTTTATTACAGTGCCAGCAAAGTCCCTCAAACCTCTCTGAAAGCTGCCCTTTTCTGGCCTTGAATCCTGACGACTGTGCCAACCTTGGTACCTCTGTACTGGACTTAACATAGGATTCAAATTCAAGAGCTCTGGCCATTGCATCCTGCATAGTAGAGGGGTGTGCTTGCTTCACTTGTATCTTTAGTTGTGGGCTGTCCAAGGCGTCTACGAACTGATCTCTCAGCAACAACTTGAGGAGATCGGGTGGAGCACTTGGGTAGGCCTTGTGTGCCATGCTTTCCAAGTCCTGTGCCAGCTCTTGCAGGCTCTCCCCTCTAGCACGGACTCTCGTCCTAAACCTAACCCTGTAGACTTCTGACTGATTTTGGTTTCCATACCTGAGTTCTAGAGCCGCTACTAGTGCTCTTTTGTTGTGTCTGTCG
>NW_013789581.1:0-1263 GCF_000517525.1 Limulus polyphemus
GAAGATGGTATTCTTCTCCGGAGATGGGAAACTGCAGATGGGAAAGTGACGACCTGGCAAACGATTATACCTAGAAAGTTACGGGAAGCTGTGTTGCGTCAATCCCATGATACTGTAACAGGAGGACATCTCAGAGTTAAGAAAACATTGAGTCACCTACGACACAGATTTTACAGGATAGGTATGAGACAAGATGTTGAAGAATGGTGCAGAACATGCAGTACATGCTGTGCTAAAAGGGGACCCAAGCATAAGGGACGTGCTCCAATGAAGTTATATCAAGTTGGTGCACCAATGGAAAGAGTAGTCGTCGACATTGCTGGACTCTGCTCCAAACTCGTGCTGGAAACAAGTATATTTGTGTGGTGATGGATTATTTCACCAAGTGGCCGGAGGCATATGCGATACCAAATCAAGAAGCTACAACTGTAGCTTCGGCTATTAGTGATTTCTTCTTCAGATTTGGTATGCCATATAAACTGCATTCAGATCAAGGCCGTAACTTTGAATCAGCTGTGTTCCAAGAATGCTGCAAGTTGTTTGGCATCCGAAAGACCAGGACAACGCCACTTCACCCACAGTCTGATGGGATGGTAGAAAGGTACAACTGGACACTACAGGAATTGGCAAAGTTTTGTAATAGCCGCCAAGATGACTGGGATGTCTTACTCCCTCCACTATTGATGGCCTATAGGACAGCAGAGCATGAAACCACTGGATACACTCCAGTAAAGTTGATGTTTGGTCGGGAACTTCGGTTGCCAGTGGATCTGTTAACAGGACGCCCACCTTATGAAGAGTTGCCTGAGAATGTGTCAGAGTTTGTGAAAGTGTTATCGGAAAGGATGGATGATATTCACCATCAAGTGCGTTCAAACTTGAAAACGTCTGCTGATTCGATGAAGCTATCTTATGATAAGAGATCTACTGAAGTCAGCTTTGTACCAGGAGACAAGGTATGGTTGTATAAGCCCAGGAAGACCAAAGGGAAGTCTCCTAAGTTGTCTTCTCCATGGGAAGGCCCATATGACATAGTGGATCGTCTCTCAGACGTGAATTTCCGGGTAAAATGTGGTCGGCGAGGTAAGCCAAAAGTGGTGCATGCCAACAGGCTTTGGCGTTATCATGGTCCAGGAGATTTCAGTTGAGATGACGTGGACAACAGAAAAAATGACGCTGCTGAAGACGTGCCACCTGAAGAAGCCACCGTCGAAGAAGAAACTCTACTCAGTTTTGAGAAGGGAAACGGTGAAGCTCTTGATG
>NW_013789582.1:0-737 GCF_000517525.1 Limulus polyphemus
AATCTGTTTTTTAGCGAATTGGTAACAAAATCAGGCCGACCCGTCTAAGGCAGTAAACTGGTAAATTGATTTGTTTGTTTTTAGTTAAGTAAATAGCTGCACAATGGGTTATCTGTGTTCTTCCCACCACGGGTATTGAAATCTGGTTTTTAGCGAATTGGTAAGAAAATCAGGCCGACCCGTCTAAGGCAGTAAACTGGTAAATTGATTTGTTTGTTTGTAGTTAAGTAAATAGCTGCACAATGGGTTATCTGTGTTCTTCCCACCACGGGTATTGAAATCTGTTTTTTAGCGAATTGGTAACAAAATCAGGCCGACCCGTCTAAGGCAGTAAATTGGTAAGAAAATCAGGCCGACCCGTCTAAGGCAGTAAACTGGTAAGAAAATGTTTCGTTAGGTGTCAGTATGTGTTCGAAAATTTTACTGTTCGCGTACAAAGCTTTAATCGTAAATTTTATGAATCTTTAAGACCAAATCATTGGTTTCATCAAACGAGTACGAACACATAATTGTTACTTACCTTGAATCCTTGAATGTATGTTTTAATAATTTGTTTTAATTAATTTATATTAAAATGTTTTGTCTCCTCGTAAGTCGCAAGTAAATAATTAGCTCCAACTGATGTATGACACTACACTAGTTGTAAATATATGTACATCTTGAATACAGTAGCTCCCACTGATGTATGACACTACACTAGTTGTAAATATATGTACATCTTGAATACAGTAGCTCAC
>NW_013789583.1:0-617 GCF_000517525.1 Limulus polyphemus
TTTTTCCTCCAACAACTGCTGTAATCTCTCTTTTTTAATTTGCTGTTCCAGCTGCCACTGTTGCAGGTTTTCTTGCAACTGCTCTTGTCTTTCTTCTTGTTTCTTTTCTTTTTTCTCCAACAACTGCTGTAATCTCTCGTCTTGTTTATTTTCTCGTTCTTCTTGTTTCTTTTCTTTTTCCTCCAACAACTGTTGTAATTTCTCTTCTTGTTTATTTTGTTGTTCGAGCTGCCATTGTTGCAGGTTTTCTTGCAACTGCTGTTGTCTCTCTTCTTGTTTCTTTTGCTGTTCTTGTATTGCTGCCATCAAATCTGCTAAGCTGTAGTTTGATTTGCCGCTTCTCGTTTCCATCTTCTCTTTTTCTTCTTCTTTTTTTATCCCACTCTCTGACACCAGTTTGTTACGCCTCGTTCGTTAGTTGATTTTCCATAACTCCGTTCCGATGAAACTTTAACGACACATGTCCTTACTTAATAAAACTGGTTTATTCTTTCCGAATATAACTTTACGATACACTTAATTTCAACACTCGCGCTATAACAAACGCTATATCTCACGTGGCCAACAATATTTTGTCGGCATACATTCAATTACTCATTACACTGTTTGTCCGTCAC
>NW_013789584.1:0-617 GCF_000517525.1 Limulus polyphemus
AATTATTACAAATAGTTATTACAAACAATGATTTAGAAACAAAAGTTTCACAAACTTACAAACAATACAAAGTCTTCTTTCTAGTCTGGAACTTTCTTGATATCTAATCGAAGGTTCACCATGAGCGAGTTGATTACGAGTTGACGTAGTTATATTTTACTTAACGGGAAGCTAGCTCGCTTTGTCCTTCGTTATTTACCGGCCACACACGCTTAGCTCTCCACGATGAATTTATATAATGTTTTCGTAAAAGTACTAATGTCCGATGAGAATCCACTAAAGTTAAATGAGATCTAATGTTCAAACTTTGTAAAGGTTCCTGGTCAGATATCTGAAGTTTTCCGATTGATAAGCGTTATAACAATCACAGTTATAGCTTCCAAAGTTCATAGCACACTGACTATAGCAAACTAATAATATATACTCTCCTCTTCGGCGTGTCGCATTGGTTATATTTATAGCGTATGGAGGCGTTCTAGAAATTTCAGTTTTACGTAACAATACTAATTAAAGCGTTTACATACACACAGATATATTGTTAATTCTTACTCCCGAGAATCTTCTACAACTTTGGAGAATAGGCGGGAGTTTCGCAATACATGTTTAACAGTATAAGC
>NW_013789585.1:0-618 GCF_000517525.1 Limulus polyphemus
GTCCTTTTTATGTTTTACTGGTTCTTATTCACATTGTCTAATAGTAGAGGAACCTAACTGTCGTTTT
Organism: Limulus polyphemus; assembly: GCF_000517525.1. Lineage (NCBI taxonomy): Eukaryota > Metazoa > Arthropoda > Merostomata > Xiphosura > Limulidae > Limulus > Limulus polyphemus. The sequence goes on from NW_013789585.1 coordinate 68, forward strand.
TATGTTTTACTGGTTCTTCTTCATGTTGTATAATAGTAGAGGAACCTAACTGTTGTTTTTTATGTTTTACTGGTTCTTCTTCACGTTGTATAACAGTAGAGGTACCTAACTGTTGTTTTTTATGTTTTTCTGGTTCTTCTTCACGTTGTATAATAGTAGAGGTACCTAACTGTTGTTTCTTATGTTTTACTGGTTCTTATTCACATTGTATAATAGTAGAGGAACCTAACTGTCGTTTTTATGTTTTACTGGTTCTTCTTCACGTTGTATAATAGTAGAGAAACCTAACTGTCCTTTTTATGTTTTACTGGTTCTTATTCACGTTGTATAATAGTAGAGGTACGTAACTGTTGTTTTTTTATGTTTTACTGGTTCTTATTCACATTGTATAATAGTAGAGGAACCTAACTGTCGTTTTTTATGTTTTACTGGTTCTTATTCACATTGTATAATAGTAGAGGAACCTAACTGTCGTTTTTTATGTTTTACTGGTTCTTATTCACATTGTATAATAGTAGAGGAACCTAACTGTCGTTTTTTATGTTTTACTG
>NW_013789586.1:0-619 GCF_000517525.1 Limulus polyphemus
CTCTTGGGTTACTCTTTTACCAACGAATAGTGGGATTGACCGTCACATTATAACGCCCCCACGGCTGAAAGGGCGAGCATGTTTGATAGGACGGGTATTCGAACCCGCGACCCTCAGATTGCAAGTCGAGCGCCCTAACCACCTGGCCATGCCGGGCCGAAGGAATAGGTAATGAACCAATCTACTGTGATTGTTATTGTGTGTGGTTGAAATAGAAGGCTATGTAAAAAAAAAAAGGTATATATATATAATTACATTAACTAAGATTTTAGTAGACACCTCTGCATGACCCCATAATTCTATGTAACATTCACATTTTATTATTATTTATTTCTGTCTGTATTCGACCATATATATATTGGCAAGCTTTGTGCTTAACAACAAACAAACAAACAAACCATGTAAGTAACTGTAGACAGTTATTCAACTATTCTAAAGCTCTCGAGTTTTGTTTAAAAATTCAATTCACCTTTTGCGTGTGATCCTGTGTGCCAGCTCTTTTATCACAGTTGTAGACAGTAAGTAATAGCAACTATAGATAAAAAATACACTTTAGACGTGTACACGTTAGGTTATAAGGTAAAAGGTAAGGTCAACATTTGAAAATACTGAACTGTAT
>NW_013789587.1:0-496 GCF_000517525.1 Limulus polyphemus
ACACAAGATTTAACAATACTGTTTACTCTCAATAAGAAGACACACGATTTAACAATACTATGTACTATCAAAATAAAGACAAGATTTAACAATATTGTGTACTGTCAATAAAAAGACAGAAAGATTTAACAATACTGTGCATTATAAATAACAAGCCACAAGTTTTAACGATACTGTGTACTCTCAATAAGATGACACAAGATTTAAAAATACTGTGTCCTGTCAATAAGAAGATACACGATTTATCAATACTGTGTACTGTCAATAAGAAGACACAAGATTTAACAATACTGTGTCCTGTCAATAAGAAGATACAGGATTTCACAAGATTTAACGATACTGTGTACTGTCAATAAGAAGATACAGGATTTATCAATACTGTGTACTGTCAATAAGAAGACACAAGATTTAACAATAATGTGTCCTGTCAATAAGAATATACAGGATTTATCAATACTGTGTCCTGTCAATAAGAAGATACAGGATTTATCAATAC
>NW_013789588.1:0-1128 GCF_000517525.1 Limulus polyphemus
TTTTGCTGCTTTTGTATTGCTGCCATCAAATCTGCTAAGCTGTAGTTTGATTTGCTGCTTCTCGTTTCCATTTTTTTGTACCACTCTCTCACACCAATTTGTTACGCCTCCGTTCGTTAGTTAACTTCCCGTGTAATTTATTCCCGATGAAACTTTAGCGACACAAGTCCTTTCTTAAATAAAACTAGTTTATTCTTTCTCAATACCACTTTGAAATTCACTTAATTTTAACGGTCACACTATAAGTTAAACAAACGCTATAATTCACAACGAACGACGCACGCGCTCGACCCAACAATATGTCTCTATCTCTGTCTGCAGTTCAATTACATTCCATTGTTGCCGTCACTTCTTACCGGTCTTATATATACAAGAATACCGCATATCTAGTAACCTCTCGAGGCTTCAGGAAGGGACATGAACGTTCTAGAAGTTCATGACGTGTTACTAGCGTCACGTGACTTTCGCTGTCGTAACAATAGTAAAAAACAAATAGGTTTAAAAAAGGAAATATATCACATTAAAAAACGGATAAAACCCTAGCACTTATCACAAAATCATGATGATATAAAGTTTCTCATATTTTTTGAGGAACTATACACCTGGAAAAAAGTTAAGGTCGAATCTGAATCACTTGAAAAAAACACGGGGGTGCAAGAACTTGACTGATTATAAATTACCATTCAATCTAAAGGTGTTTATCAAATGAAATTATGCATTATTGGGCACAAGAAAACAAGATTATCACCGTAAAATAACAATTTTTAATTTACATATCATGACTTCAAAATATGGACAGTTTTCACGCTTAAAATTATCTTTAATAAGTATTGTCAGTGAAAGCTCAAAAATGTTATTGAATTGTCAAATCACATTACAAAATGTCAATCATGACCCACACATTGATAATTAGTCATCAAAAAGTCAATATCGGGTATATCCACCGTTTGCCTGGATAACTGCTGCAACCCTGCGCCGCATACTGCCAGTTAGATGTCTGATTTGTTGAAGCGTTATCTGTCGTCATTCTCGGTGCAAGTGAGCTTCTAACTGTTGCAATGTTTGTGGAGGAGGCTCCAAAGCCTGTATTCGCCTACCCAATTGGTCCCACAGATGCTCTATAGGGTT
>NW_013789589.1:0-619 GCF_000517525.1 Limulus polyphemus
CACTTTGGCTGTGGCACTCTTACATCTACTGGGTTTGTCATCTCTTCAAGGTGCTCTTCCTTCTAATGAAAGCACACTTTGGTTGTGACACTCTTATATTTAGTGGTACTGTCATCTCTTCAAGGTGCTCCTCCTTCTAATGAAAGTATACTTTGGTTGTGACACTCTTATGTCTACTGGTACTGTCATGTCTTCAAGGTGCTCCTCCTTCTAATGAAAGTATACTTTGGCTGTGACACTCTTATGTCAAAGCAAAAATGTGTTGAGAGAGAGGTATATGCTGGGATAAGTTGTCACTGCTCATTTTCCATCAAATTCCATCAGAAACAACATCAAATAAGAAAGCCATAGTCTCTAATGCACAAAGGATATCTAAGGCTGTAGGTATAGCAGATATAGGCTTGTATATTCTCAACTCTAAAGCTAGAAGAGCCAGGGGAGAAGGTTGAACACCACTGAATTAACCAACACAAACTAAATGTAGCACCTTCCATTACTGAAGTAACCAACACAAATTAAATGTAGCACCTTCCATTACTGAATTAACCAACACAAACTAAATGTAGCACCTTCCATTACTGAAGTAACCAACACAAACTAAATGTAGCTCCTTCCACTA
>NW_013789590.1:0-617 GCF_000517525.1 Limulus polyphemus
TATTCTTCTCCGGAGATGGGAAACTGCAGATGGGAAAGTGACGACCTGGCAAACGGTTATACCGAGAAAGTTACGGGAAGTTGTGCTGCGTCAATCCCATGATACGGTAACAGGAGGACATCTCGGAGTTAAGAAACATTGAGTCACCTACGACACAGATTTTACTGGATAGGTACGAGACAGGCTGTGGAAGAATGGTGCAGAACATGCAGTGCATGTTGTGCTAAAAGGGGACCCAAGCATAAGGGATGTGCTCCAATGAAGTTATATCAAGTTGGTGCACCAATGGAAAGAGTAGCCATCGACATTGCTGGTCCTCTGCCCCAAACTCGTGCTGGAAACAAGTACATTTGTGTGGTGATGAATTATTTCACCAAGTGGCCTGAGGCATATGCAATACCAAATCAGGAAGCTACAACTGTAGCTTCGGCTATAAGTGATTTCTTCTTCAGATTTGGTATGCCATACGAACTGCATTCAGATCAAGGCCATAATTTCGAATCAGCTGTGTTCCAAGAATGCTGCATGTTCTTTGGCATCTGAAAGACCATGCCACTTCCCCCACCAGTCTGATGGGAGTGAAGGAAAAGTAACAACTAAGACACTGGGAGTAGGAA
>NW_013789591.1:0-638 GCF_000517525.1 Limulus polyphemus
CTTCGTCCATTGATTGTTATATGTTACTGTGTTCTTGTAACTAGAACACATGTTCATCCGTTGTTTGTTATGTGTTACTGTGTTCTTGTAACTAGAACACATGTTCGTCCATTGTTTGTCATGTGTTACTGTGTTCTTGTAACTAGAACACATGTTCGTCCATTGTTTGTTATGTGTTACTGTGTTCTTGTAACTAGAACACATGTTCGTCCATTGTTTGTTATGTGTTACTGTGTTCTTGTAACTAGAACACATGTTCGTCCGTTGTTTGTCACATGGAAATGATCAGATTGTCTATCTTTTCATTGCTTGTTTGGATGTCCTACTCGGGGTCACGAGTATTTAGCTTAAAATATACAATGATTCTATAACTTTATTTAGACGCCATGCCGCAATAACCGGAGACATTTTGGAAAGCCATACTTCAGTAACAGATACACGGGAAAGCCATGTCTGTGTAACCAGATACAGGGGAAAGCCATGCTCAGTAGCAGGATACAAAGGAAAGCCATGTCGCAGCAACCGGATACATGGGAAAGCCATGCCTGTGTAACCGGATACAGGGGAAAGCCATGCCTGTGTAACCGGATACAGGGGAAAGCCATGCCTGTGTAACCAGATACAGGGGAAAACCATGC
>NW_013789592.1:0-618 GCF_000517525.1 Limulus polyphemus
TTCCAAACCAAGTCTTAACTTAGTCGTAAACCCCAAGTACTGAACAGTAGTCCAAAACAAGTCTTAACTTAGTCGTAAACCCCAAGTGAAGGACAGTTGTCCAAAACGATCAAATACATTTTACATCCAAATGAAGGACTGTGATCTGAAGCAAATAAAAAACACTGGACAGAAAATATCGCTAATTTGGTCTCAATAGGTTCAAATGAAGAATATATCGACAATTTTTTTCACTTTAGTTATTAATATAATTAATTTTATTTTAAAAAATGGAGTTTCTTGGTAGCTGTCTTAAATGTATAAGATGTATTTGTAAAGTACGTAAGGCAAATATACTGCTACGACAGCGGAACTCACGAGACGATGCTGGCGCGTGCGTGGTGAGTTTCTCGAATTATCGGGGAAGTCCGAGTTTGTTCAAGATGCCTTCTTCGTGAGTATATAAGCCTGGCAGATAAAGCCAGCAGGGATATATGAATGAAGAGAGAGCAGTAGTTACTTTGAGTTGCGGTTAATTTATGATTCTGTTAGTTTCGAGCTAGTGAGCCGTAAAGTTTGTGTTTTGCAGTCTTCGAGAGCGAAGTTATTGAGATTGTGAATCACTGTGGTTTCTAGCGT
>NW_013789593.1:0-1054 GCF_000517525.1 Limulus polyphemus
GTGAAAAGTCACGTATCAGCCAGATCCATGTTTTCAAGAACTTCTGATCATGAGATATAGTGACGTCATAAAAATTCACTTCAGCTTTCATGTTTCCTCTGTATGACGGCAATAAAAGCCTTGGTACGTACTGTAATCCTCAGAGAAGAATACAGGTCAGTATACGTATACATCATGTATTATATAGTTCAATTACTATGTATTTTGTCTCTCTTCTTTTTAACCCAGGCTAATGTACATCACCACACTGCTTGTAGTACTGTTGGTTCACTGGAAGAAATTATCGATTCTCTGTCGTCTACTGTGGAAGAATTAACAGATCTGGCTAAACAAAGAATTACTGCATTAGAAGGTAATATATTCCTTTAAAATTTAATTACTTTAAAAAAACGTTTTCGTATTAATGTAAGATAACGTTAATGAAAAGAACTGTCACTGATTTTAGTATACTGGTAAGCATTTTCAAGTTTTGAATGAATGTTTATACAAATTTATAATTATACTTTACTACCTGTTCTATTCCAGGCCCTATTTGTTCTAAACACGACGTGTATCACTTCATAGCGCCCACCTGTACCAATGCAACACAAATCAGGTATAGAACTTCTTTACCGATAGACTGTGCCGCCATCTATCATCAAGTAAACCAAACAAATGGCATCTTCAAGATATGGCCACATTTTCTGAACCGCCCAATCTCTGTATACTGTGATATGGAGACTGCAGGGGGAGGATGGACGGTAGGTGATCCAGAAGAAGTTTGAAATGTCCAAAACAAAAAACAGTCTAAGTTAGAAGAATGAAGGCTATAGTAAACTGAGCCCACATTGTTAATTCTAATATTTTAAAAGTATTTTCAAAGTATCTTTTTTTTATTATATCACGAAGGCGAACATATAATTGTAGAGTAAAGTAAAATAATGTTCCTACCGTTTGCTTGTAACATAAACACTAGGTTGCACGACACATGTAAGTATGAAACCACAAATAAACTATTTGTTCTAGATTACAGCATATAAAGTTTTGGCATTATTGTTAGAGTGATGATATCACT
>NW_013789594.1:0-616 GCF_000517525.1 Limulus polyphemus
ATCTCGATGACGCAACAATAGTATAGAAAGAGAAGGAGATTCTTAAACTTTGGGACTCCCCTCCCCTCGAATACGTATAATGGAAATTTTAGTTGACTTAGATTATAAGAATTGTGGGATACCACAATAACACCTTGATTTGACTTAATAGTATAGTTTTGCCTTATGTTTACTGTCTTAGACTTATGTACACTGAGTGGTCAAAAGTAAATAGACACCTAATATTTCGTCATTTAACTGATTTATGTTAACTAAGTTGTGTTCAAAGAGCACTATTTAAATGAAAATGGTTCGCACGCTAATTATATTGTGCTACAACATGCCTAGAACCCAAGGTTCTCTCGAATTGTCAGATTTTGTTAGAGGAAGGACAGTTGGTCAAGCAGATGGTAGAATAAGTCAGCAGCAAATTTCGCAGAATTTGGGAATCCCGCTTTCAACAGTCAATAGAATCATCGAGCAGTTCAGGAAACACGGCAAGGAAACAACTGAGCAGCGTTCATGTCGTCCTGGTCCATCGGAGAGGACAAAAAGGGCTGTCAAGAGAAGCATCGAAATGGATCCCAGACTAACAATTGCAGAAGTGGCCAAAGTTGGTGGGATGAGCCCGAAATCT
>NW_013789595.1:0-944 GCF_000517525.1 Limulus polyphemus
GGTGGGACGGGGATTCGAACCAGCAACCCTCAGATTGCGAGTCGAGTGCCCTAACCACCTGGCCATGCGGGGCCTTGAAGGTTATAAACAAACAAAAGCTTTTCTTACAAAATATTATAAATGAAAGGGTTTTGTAATAATGTCTACAGTTTATAATATTAAAAGTTTAAAGGATTTCATAAAGTATATCTAATTTTTTTAATAATAAACTTCGTTGCCTCTGATTATAATTTCTGAGGAGCTTGTTAAATAACGAATATTATTTCAGATATATATTTTATCACACATCTAAAAAGAGCTGCATAACATATGGTGTTAGAGCTAGGCGGTTGTCAAGGTAACCACGTGACAGTATAATTTATTCAGAATGTTGTCTCCAAACTTATCGGTGATCTACGATCTTTTAATTCCCTGATGGCTGCTGTTCAACGTTTCATTCCACAAACAGTGCGTATTTGAAATCAGCTGTGAGCAGTAATAGTTCAGCAGTGGCTGACATACTGTAGGCGATAAAATGATACTGTCGAAGAGGGGAGAAGGTAGGGGTATAGAACGCAGGGTCTGAGCCTTTGAAATACTACAAACTATCAGAAGAACACGCTCGTCATACTTTATCCTAAACAAGCATTCACTACCACAATTACTACAACGTTTACTGACTATGAATATCAACTATACCACAACTTTCTTAACAGTACCTGATATAAACATTGACTACACCACAACTTACTTAACGTTTACTACAGTGTCCAACATAAACATTGACTACCATAACTTACTTAACGTCTACTACAGTACCCAACATAAACATTGACTACACCACAACTTACTTAACGTTTACTACAGTGTCCAACATAAACATTGACTACCATAACTTACTAAACTTCTACTACAGTACCCAACATAAACATTAACTACACCACAACTTACTTAACGTTTACTAC
>NW_013789596.1:0-777 GCF_000517525.1 Limulus polyphemus
GTGTAGCATCGGTTATAGTCAGGATAGCTGTTTGGAATTGTTAGTAATGAACTGTGTAGCACTGGTTATAGTCAGGATAGCTGTTTGGAATTGTTAGTAATGAACTGTGTAGCATCGGTTATAGTCAGGATAGCTGTTTGGAATTGTTAGTAATGAACTGTGTAGCATTGGTTATAGTCAGGATAGCTGTTCAGAACTGTTAGTAATGAACTGTGTAGCATCAGTTATAGTCAGGATAGCTGTTTGGAACTGTTAGTAGTGAACTGTGTAGCATCAGTTATAGTCAGGATAGCTGTTTGGAACTGTTAGTAATGAACTGTGTAGCATGACTATAAAGTTAAGATAGCTGTTTGGAACTGTCTATAGTTAATCGTGTTATATACAACTCTGTTCACGATAAATTTGAATATAAGTTGCTAGGTTGGTCTGAAAAGATAAATAATAAAAAACTTTGATTCAATGTTGAATTTATCATTATACACTGAAGTAAAAATGTAGTTTATTTTTATTAGAATAGTAACCTAAAAGCCGAAAGCAAACAATATGAAACTGTAACATGTTAAAAACAGTTTAACACTAATAGTTCTACTAACTGCCAGGACGAGTTAACACATGTTAAAAACAGTTTAACACTAATAGTTCTACTAATTGGTGGAACGAGTTAACACATAATTAACAAAAAAAACAACACATAATTATAGCATTGTTACGTCTCCGTTCGCAAGTTAATTTTTCCGTAAATTCATTCCGACGAAACTTTAGCGACACAAGTCCTTT
>NW_013789597.1:0-618 GCF_000517525.1 Limulus polyphemus
TAGTCGTCATATCCATTGCCGACGACGCGTTTTGTTCAATCAAGAACTCTACAGGCCGGCTGAGATACAACGAACACAGTAACGGTATGAACATTATTTGTAAAGTCCATCTGTTACATAGGAAAATTTAATGGTGTGAACGCATTTTACAAGTTTGTAAACCACTACTGAAATACAGTACTGTGGAAAAAATGTTAGGACAAGAGAATATCTTGCCATTTCTTCCATTTTATGTTAGGACATTTTTATGGGGCTAATTCTTCCATGCCATTACATAATGTAAATTTCAACACTATGGTAATGCTTCACTGATCCCTGAGGAGACATTAGATATTTGTAAAATGGATGGAATAATGGACCAGAGCAAGTATCATCAGAAATGATCCGTAATGGTATACCAAGTGGTTTGTGTATTATTGGTAAAGGATTCTACTACCAAGAAAAAATTGCATCACGTTCTTTAACGAAAACTGTGATGGATTTTTCGTCATAAGATATAAAGAATTATTAAATTTATAATAATATAACAAAAAGAGGGCGCTAGCAGTTCAGAGTACATTTTTCTCCAATATAGCTCTAGGTTTCAAGTTCATAAACGAGAAAATCGTTTCAAGGATT
>NW_013789598.1:0-980 GCF_000517525.1 Limulus polyphemus
GATACTGTGTACTATCAATAACAAGCCATAAGATTTAACGATACTGTGTACTATCAATAACAAGCCACAAGACCTAACGGTACTGTGTACTGTCAATTAGAAGACACAAGATTTAACAATACTGTGTACTTTCGATAAGAAGACAAAAGATTTAACGATACTGTGTACTATGAATAACAATCCACAAGATTTAAAGAAACAGTGTACTGTCAATAAGAAGACAAAAGATTTAACACTACTGTGTACTGTCAATAAGAAGACACAAGATTTAACGATACTGTGTACTATCAATAACAAGCCATAAGATTTAACGATACTGTGTACTATCGATAACAAGCCACAATATTTAACGATACTGTGTACTGTCAATAAGAATACAAAAGATTTAACAATACTTTGTACTGTCAATAAGAGGACACAAGATTTAACGATACTGTGTACTATCAATAACAAGCCATAAGATTTAACGATACTGTGTACTATCAATAAGAAGACACAAGATTTAACAATACTGTGTACTGTCAATAAGAAGACAAAAGATTTAACGATACTGTGTACTATCACTAACAATCCACGAGATTTGACGAAACTGTGTACTGTCAATAAGAATACAAAAGATTTATTAATACTGTTTACTGTCAATAAGAAGAAACAAGATTTAAAGATTGTTAAATCTCGTGTCTTCTTATTGACAGTACACAGTATTGTTAAATCTTGTTTCTTCTTATTGACAGTACACAGTACCGTTAAATCTTGTGGCTTGTTATTCATAGTACACAGTAACGTTAAATCTTGTGGCTTGTTATTGATAGTACACAATATCGTTAAATCTTGTGTCTTCTTATTGACAGTACACAGTATTGTTAAATCTTGTGTCTTCTTATTGACAGTACACACTATTGTTAAATCTTGTGTCTTCTTATTGACATTACACAATATTGTTAAATCTTGTGTGTTGTTACTGATAATACACAGTATTG
>NW_013789599.1:0-1802 GCF_000517525.1 Limulus polyphemus
GAGTGAAAGTATTTTTATAGATGTTCGTGAATAATTCTGCTTTTTCATTGTCGCTGGTGGTAGTGGTGTTATTATATTGCAAACATCCGATATTAGGTTCGAGTGAATTGCAAGTGATTTTACGTAATTTTTCCCAGAAGAGGGCTTGGTTGGGACGAGAATCGGCTATTGATTGGAAGAAGCTATTCCAATTGTTGTTTTGTTGCATTTTTATACGTTTCTCAATTTGGTTGTTTTTATTGTTAACTAGAGTTTTTGTTTCTGGGTTACTAGTAGAGATGAAGTTCCTGTGTAGGTGCCTTCTTTCTTTAATTAATTTATGAATTTCCGGGGTGGGCTGCCGAGCATTGAGGTCTGGATTTATTATTCTGGTGGGTATAGTGTTCATCATAGCTGTACTAATGGCAAGTGTGATTTGTTTAACATAATCTTTAATTTCGGAACAACTGATAGCATGAGTTTTTATTATTGGTAGATGTTATAGAATTAATTGATTAAGTTTGATATGATCTGCTTGGGTGTAGTTTAAAATTGTTGGTTTGAATGTTTGGTTGATGCCTGAACACGTGGAAAGATATGGGATCATGGTCTCCTGCAATGTTATGGTGTACTTGGAAACTGTGCGAGTGACTTAGTAGATTAGGTGAGACTATGGCTAGGTCTGAAATGTCCTACCACTATGTATATGGTAATCTCTCTGTCAGAACGCAAGTTTGTGTTATCCACATCGTTCGTTGTCACCCCAAAATAAAGATAGGAGGATATAACCTCCACGAATCACTAAACCTCGACACGGGTAACCTCACTATAACGGCCACATAATGTACAAGACTACGACAGTTCTACAACAACCTCTTCCATGAAAGAATTTAGTGACCTAAATGGGGAATGACCCATGACCGTGTGTAACTTGGACAACAGAAATCTTTCTACTGTCATTATTATATGCGCAGCTGCACGCATGCTTGTATGAAATTTTGTAAAAGTTTAGGTGAGTATGGAATGTGCATCTGTCTAAATGGAAAGGTAAATAAACATCTGGCATCTTTCACATACCAAAGGTATATTGACATAATATGCATATTAAATTAATTTCGAAGTATATTAGAAGCTAAAATGGTAAGGGGAAAAATGGAGTTGGAATATTTTTGGTACCTGCAATCCGTGCTTTAGCTACTTTTATTTCTGACAGACAGGAGTGAGAGACTGAGAGAGAGAAGAGAGAATAAAAAACAAAACAAAAACAGAAGAGTTCAAGGGTTGTAATGTTTCGTTACTTGTGTTCACAGGTAGAAACTTTTATGTATTTTGATTATATATATGCGCTACAGAAATATACATTAAGTTTCGTACAGATCAAGGGTGAAAAAACACACAAAACCTAAGCCCAGAAATAATACTGTTACATATTGGTCTTTTTAGTAATAATTAAACTAAACTTACGTTTCAACAAATCCTTTAATCGTACGTTAGCTTCCTTCCCATCATCTCATTTATCCAAACTATTAGCTTTAATTTTTTTATATTATTTAAACCTATTTCTCCTTTTTAAATTTACAACTTTACTTCAGGCCTCAACTGCACTGAAATAACTAGTTTCACAAGTTTATTATGATCACTTAGATATGATCCAGTGCAGTAACCAATTCTTCTTCATTATTATGGTGACTATATTCATTTAGGGTTGTATTTACATTCCTTAACAAGATAAGCAAACCATCAAAAGTTCTTCTTGATAAATCCATATGAAAAAACTGGTTGTCGAAGAAATATTCCTACATGGTCAAATGTCTGACTCTGGG
>NW_013789600.1:0-618 GCF_000517525.1 Limulus polyphemus
TTTTCCTTTGCTTCTCTACTTAATATGTTGGTGTTTCTATGCTTATGTTGTATTTTGCAGTGTTCAAAAATGTGAGAAGGTGTTTTGCTGTGTTCATTGAATCTGGTTTCCATTTTTCGGCTTGTTTCTCTGATTAGAAGTCGTGGCAGTAATTGCATTGTATTTTATAAATAATGTTGGTGTTATGTTTGTCAGTGTATTTTTTACATAGTATGGATTTTAGCTTTGTGCCCGGTTTTTGAATGCATTTAGTGTTTATTGGAATGTTGTGTTTTGTTGTAAATTTTTTCCAAATGTTGATTATTTTATCGCTAATATCGGGAATATACTGTATGCAACAGTGCAGGATTTTAGTTAGTTGTTTCATTGAAATTATTATTGTTTGTTTGCTGTTGATTGTGTTGTTGGCCTAGGTATATGTGTGTGTATGATTTATTTCGACGGTTTTTGAAGAAAATTTATTGACGTTGAGGAAGTGTTGCTTTTGTTGTTTGATTTCCTCGTTAATTTTATCTGGTGAGCATAGTTTTGTGGCTGTGTTTATACATACATCAATACTTCTCTTTCTTGATATTTTTTGCTATATCTACTCGATGATGCTGCTTACATTCTATGGCC
>NW_013789601.1:0-618 GCF_000517525.1 Limulus polyphemus
GGGCTAAACTGCAGTCTACTTCTATGCTGCCAAAATTTGAACTTATGACCTTTTGTCCTATTGGTTTCAGGGCTAAACACAAAAATGTTTGATGGATCTATATTATCAATACCCTTAATAATCTTAACCACTTCAATCAAATCCCCCTGTGATCCTTCTTTTCTCCAGGAAAACAAGTTTAGAGATTTTGGTCTCCCCTCATAGGACAATCTCACCATCCCAGGTATCATCCTAGTGGTTCTACTCTGAACCTTCTACAACAATTGAAAGTCCTTCTTGAAAAAAGGAGCCCCAAATTGTACACAGTATTCTAAATAAGGTCTTACAAGTGATCTATACAGTGAAACAATATCTCTTGTCTTGTATTCAATATTTCTATAGTTTCTACCTAAAATCCTATTAGCCCTATTGCTAGCTACAATACGCTGTTTAGATAACTAAAGTGGTTTTTTTGTTCACAACACCAAGATCTTTTTCTTCAACCACAGAATTTAATGTATTCCCATTTAAACCATAATAATAATTTGAATTGTGAAAATCTTCATGCATCACCTTACATTTTGGATAGTTAAACATCATCTGCCACATACTGATCCAATGCATCAAATGATCTAAATC
>NW_013789602.1:0-619 GCF_000517525.1 Limulus polyphemus
TAGTTAAGAAGGTTAAGTATATATTGTAAATCATGTTATTACAGACAAATTTGCTGTATCTACGTATTGAGTTTAATTACTTTAAAATGTCATTGCAGTCCACGTTGCCACATCCAGTTCTTGTTGTTAAGTTTATTATATTAACATGACATTACAATCCACAATATCATATCTAGTTATTGAGTTTGAGTATATTATATTAAAACAGTTTTGGTGCTTGAACTTGTCATTACAGTCCACGTTGTCACATCTAGTTATTGAGGTTAACTATATTATAATAACATGTCATTACAGTCCACGTTGTCACATCTAGTTATTGAGGTCAAGTATATTATATTAACATGTCATTACAGTCCAATTTGCCACATCTAGTTACATAAGTTAAGTATATTATAATAATATGTCATTACAGTCCGCGTGGTCACATCTAGTTATTGAGTTCAAGTATATTATATTAACATGTCATTATAGTTCACATTGCCACATCTAGTTATTGAGGGTAAGTGTATCATATTAAAATGTCATTACAACCCTCGTTGCCTAATCTAGTTATTGGGGTTAAGTATTTTATATTAACATGTCATTACAGTCCAAGTTGCCACATCTAGTTATTGTGGTT
>NW_013789603.1:0-616 GCF_000517525.1 Limulus polyphemus
TATGCTCAACTATGGGCAAAGGAGTACTTGATGTTGTAGCTAACTTTATACACTATAATGATAATGAACATAGCTAGTAGTTATCTGATACGGTTCATGATGATTTACTGTAGCTATTGACTATTTGATCGCATTAGTTCGAGATGTAAAATGTTAAGCTGTAGCTGGAGATTGTCATGGAGATTTGTTTGAGAATATAGTGAGCATTTATAGTTTCTGTGTGACTAAATTCTCCCTTTATATGTAATGCATAGCAATGGGCAAATGTACACCTAGACTAAGACACAACCCCCACCAAGCGCGTATAAAATTTTACCAGTAGAAAAGCAGCCTTTTCAAATAAAACATATACATTTAAAACACCGCTTTAAATAAACCTCCTTGTCTTTTAAGGTGAATATTAAACAAAAGTGTGTAATAAAATTTAATATTATGTGTATTGATTTTATTTTTACTCCTTCACTTCATAATGGGCCCGGCATGCCCAGGTGGATAAGGCGCTCGACTCACAATCTGAGGGTCGCGGGTTCGAATCCGCATCCCACCAAACATGCTCGCCCTTTCAGCCGTGGGGGTGTTATAATGTGACGGTCAATCCCACTATTCGTTGGTAAAA
>NW_013789604.1:0-1194 GCF_000517525.1 Limulus polyphemus
CGTCTTATGAACTACTAGAAAGTGTGGTATTTTTTACACATTACGTCAACCGTCTTATAATTTTTCTGCCAAAATCAAATTTTATGAGTACATTTCTTAAATAGTTATGGATTTTTCGGTCGAGTGCTTTTAAAAGACCTGAACTCACAATGACTGAACATTCGTTATTCCAGTTTGCGAGCTTTATTATATCACGCTGAACATGTATATTATCATAAATACATCGATTTAGAAAATGTAAGTCTGGTTGCCAGTTTTTTAACTCTGTCAAATCTCTCTTTTTAGGTATTAATTATATTTCTGTTTTTTTTCATTCTCCTGTAACATTCACCACCTGTCTCCAGGAGAATCACCAAAAAACGTCTAGTGTAGAATTACCAATCTGAGACCAAAATGTAACTAGCCACTCAACCATTAGGCCATCAATTTCAGAGGACTTGTTTTCTTGGTAATGTAGTTATTTTTGAAAGCGTTAATGGACCACCTAGAGACTCTTCCACACATTATTGTATAATCGGTAAGCCTTCAAAGAAAGTCATTAGTTTGATTTTCCAATTCTTCTGAATATAACATATTGTAAAAATCTATAATTATATAATTCACTTAATTTGAACTTTCAGTTAATTTGCCATTTTTTATTCTTCAAAGCTGTTAATAAAGCTTTTTTGTGTGCTAGATATTTGTTCTAATCTGATAAAACAAAGTGTAAGGGTTACACGTTTCACTAATGTTTTATTTATATATAATAATTTGTTTGTCATTCTTATAACTTAGTTCTGTACAATATTTTTTGTGGGTTATTATTAGCAACTGATTGACCGTGTTACACTATATATAATTATTTTTAAAACTGTGTTTTATTTTTTTGACGATATTGTTTTAATTTATGTATTGTCACAATGGCTTGACTTACACTGACTAATTTTGTTGTTATCAGATAATGTCACCAGGAAATCTTTTGTTTTGTGTCTTACGTTATTTAAATTAACCGTCTCTCGTTCTTAAAGTTCTTATTATTCAATTAATACATTACATCGAAAAACTAACATAGCAAGTATAATGTTTGTTTGTTTCGAATTTCGCGCAAAGATACACGAGGGCTATCTGCGCTAGCCGTCACTAATTTAGCAGTGTAAGACTAGAGGGACGGTAGCTAGTCATCACCACCCACCGCCAACTACTCTTTTACCAACG
>NW_013789605.1:0-619 GCF_000517525.1 Limulus polyphemus
TATTCGTATTCTGTAAACTTAGTCCTTGACTGGAAAAATCATGTGTCATAAAATAGTTTAATAGCAAATATTTTATATTTAAACAAAACTGTAATCAAAGATTTAGATGTCGTAGGTTAAGACTCTCATTCGTTATTTTTTTAAGTAACTTGAACTTCCAACAATCTTGACTTATAATTTTATAAATTGGTTGTAAATTCTGTGAAACGTCAACTAAGACTTGAGTAGTAATATGTCAAAACTTAGTTTCACTTTCTAGATATCTTTCGTTTACAATTTCCTCCAGTTTTGTTTCAAATACTAGAATTTAAAGAAACTTGTCGAAACCTTGGTCTGAAACTCTCTCAGGTTTCCAAAGAAGAAATTTGGTTTTGGTCCTGGGATGCCAAGGTTTTGAAAGAAAGATAACTTCTTCTGTCGTCACCTGGGGTAGAACAAAACGAAACTGTTAAGCCATTCCTACTAGTATAATGACAAAAAAAATAAAATAAACATAAAATTTTATTTATAACGTAATAATTCATAATCATAACACCAGGTTACACATTTTTGTTTAATTTTGAAAAACTGACTTTCTTAATTCGTACAAGATAGGAAAACTTGTGTTTCGTACGTAACA
>NW_013789606.1:0-617 GCF_000517525.1 Limulus polyphemus
TTGTATTTTCTAATTACCAGTATACAGTATTGATAAATCCTTTGTCTTCTTATTGACAGTACACAGTATTGTTAAATCTTGTGTCTTCTTATTGACAGTACACAGTATTGTTAAATCATTTGTCTTCTTATTGAGAGTACACAGTATTTTTAAATCTTTTGTCTTCTTATTGACAGTACACAGTATTTTTAAATCTTTTGTCTTCTTATTGACAGTACACAGTATTGTTAAATCTTTTGTCTTCTTATCGACAGTACACAGTATTTTTAAATCTTGTGTCTTCTTATTGACAGTACACAGTATTGTTAAATATTGTGTATTCTTATTGACAGTACACAGTATTGTTAAATCTTGTGTCTTCTTATTGATAGTACATAGTATTGATAAATCTTGTGTCTTGTTATTGACAGTACACAGTATTGTTAAATCTTGTGTCTTCTTATTGACATTACACAGTATTGTTAAATCTTGTGTATTCTTATTGACAGTACACAGTATTGTTAAATCTTGTGTCTTCTTATTGATATTACAAAGTATTGTTAAATCTTGTGTTTTCTTATTGACAGTACACAGTATTGTTAAATCTTGTGTTTTCTAATTGACAGTATACAGTATTT
>NW_013789607.1:0-642 GCF_000517525.1 Limulus polyphemus
AATCGGTGATTAGCCTATAGCAACAAATCTAATCACCTATCATTTATTGTTACCTATTGTATACCTCCCCCCCTCCCAGTGGCTCAGCGGTAATTATGGGGGCTTGTAATGCTAAAAATTGGGGATCCATACCCGCAGCAAGCAGAGCATAGAAAGTCCATTATGTAGCTTTGAGCTGAACAGCAACAACAGAAACAGACGTATGCCGTAACCAGTTATTATTGTTACTAAAAATTGTATATATGTATGTCTTTATTCTCTGCTGAACGAACGTTAAAATAACCTGGATTACTATATTATTGCTTTATAATGACGCATTTATACACTCAAACATTATGAATAACTTGAAATATTTAGAAAACATCAACTATGACACCAAAAAAAGTCTTTTGCAAAAACAAAACAAAACAAAACAACTTATCCGTATCGTGATACCATTTCATCTTTGGTGTTAGTTTCGTTATCAATGTTGATTCAATTGTTTAATATTCATAATTATTTTTAACTTATTTATTTAATTTTTTTTATTTTGAGGATACTTTTGCATTATTAGTTTTTTTTTTAATGTGGATTTATAACTAACCTAAATTTTAATTTCGATGACGAGGAACCCACTTTGAGACTAATAATGGCTGGAGACGG
>NW_013789608.1:0-620 GCF_000517525.1 Limulus polyphemus
TGACTTCACCTTGACGGCACCTAATTATTTCAACCTCTCTTTTAACAGTTACCGGAACTTGGCCTTCGTTATTCCCAAACATCATTTTATCAAAATCAATTACAAACTTTCTCGGTAGTAGATAGTCCAATCCTAAGATGCATTCATCTTCAATGTCAGCCAAGTATACTTCCTGTCTGTCCTTTATTTCCATGAGCTCAATAATTTCCCACACTGGTCCCCACAACCTTGTAGAATGTCTTGTCACACCATCAAGCTTCTGTATGGCTTCTGGTACTCCTTCGTGATTTAACACCTTGATGCTCACAAGGGTTTGCTGAGACGCAGTCTATAACAAAGTTGCACCTTTGGCCATCCAGCCTTCCTGTCACATAGACACTGTGTGTTCTTGGTATTTTACACTTAGCTGTTGGGACTTTCATGATGGGGGTTGGTGGGCGTCGCTCAACACCAACCACTACTGGTCTCCTTGAGGCCAACTTGTTGGTAATATTCCTCCTACACTGGCTCCTCAAATGTCCGTGCTTTCCACAGTTCCAACAACCTTTCTGGATACCAGCCCTTACTGCTGTATCGTCTCCCCTGTGTTGAAGTTTCCAGCATTGAGCTCTCTTGTGCCC
>NW_013789609.1:0-617 GCF_000517525.1 Limulus polyphemus
TAGTTGACTTAAATGCTGTGACATGTAGATCAACGGATGCAGCCACACTTACTGGAATGTGGCTTTTGTTGTTTCCAAACGTCATTTTATCGAAGTTAACTACACACTTCCTCGGTAGTAAATAGTCCAATCCTAATATGCATTGGTCTTCAATGTCAGCTAAGTATACTTTCTGTCTGTTCTTCATGCCCATGAGCTCGATAAATACCCACACTGGTCCCCACAACCTTGCATAATGTCCTGTCACACCACAGAGCTTCTGTACAGCTTCTGGTATGCCTTTGTGATTCAACACCTTGATACTCACAAGCGTTTGCTGAGATGCAGAATCTATGACAAAGTTGCACCTTTGGCCATCCAGCTCCCTGTCATGTAGACACTATGTGTGCTTGCCATTTTACACTTAGCTGTTGGGACTTTCACAATAGGGGTTGGTGGGTGTCCCTTAGCACCAACCAATACTGGTTTCCCGAAGCTGACTTATTGGTGGTATTCTTCTTACACTGGCTCCTCGTATGTCCCTGCTCTCCACAGTTCCAACAACCTTTCTGGGGTAGCAGCCTTTCCTACTGTGGCATCTTCCATTTGTTGAAGTAGCCAGCATTGGGCTCTCTTGT
>NW_013789610.1:0-618 GCF_000517525.1 Limulus polyphemus
CACTGGGGCTAGGATCAGCTGAGTACCATTGTTGGGCGTTCTCAACAGGTGTTGTGGACATTGTGTCTTATACTGGTGTTTGGGTATAGTGCTCACGAAACCCTGGCGTTGCTGCAGTGTCCTTGTTTGACATTGTAGTGTGTCCCCTCGTAGGACTCCATGGCGGGTGAGGTCAGTGGGCACTGAATCTCTCTCTTTAATTATGGATCCCCCCATTTCAAATAAAAAAAATGTTAAAAATCTGCTTATTGGTAAACGACCACGTCTAGAAGACTCTGAACAGCAGTCTCCATCACACAGTACACCTGTACCTCGCTTTTTAATCATGCATTTACTATCAGATAAATCTTTAGGGCAAATGTCTCCCTTTTTTATTCAAAAGGGCTTAGAGGGGCTTGCTGGTTCTCCAAAGTCAGTTAAGAAGCTACGTTCTGGAGACATCTTAGTAGAAACTTCCAATTCTAAGCACAGTGACTTCTCTGGAATTCAAAGGCAATTGGGGATATACCCATTGAGGTTACTCCCCAGGCTTCCTTGAATTCCTCACTAGGAGTTATCGTTGAGAGGGATTTGAAATCTATCCCCGAGACAGAGATCCTTGCTGGTTTCTCCAATCAA
>NW_013789611.1:0-617 GCF_000517525.1 Limulus polyphemus
CTTTTTTTCGTCCTGCTCTCTGACACCAATTTGTTACGTATCTGCTTGTTTGTTAATTTCCTGTAGAATTTCTATTTCGAGGAACTTCAGCGATACAAGTCCTTTCTTAATTAAACCAGTTTATTCTTTCTCGATGCAAACTTTTAGTACACAGTATTCCCACGGTCAGTACGTTTCTCGTCACTTTAAACTTAACAGCTTTTATAATACACGCTATAAATCACAGCGATTCACAACCTCGATAACTTCGCTCTCTACGAGTGCAAAACACATACTAGCTCGAAACAGAATCATAAATTGCCCGAAACTCACCGTAACTACTGTTCGCTTAGCTTCTGGCTTTTCTCTGCCAGGCTTATATACTAACAAAGAGGTGGCTCCAACATTCACGGAGTTCCCCGATTATTCGAGAAATTCACTACGCATGCTCCCAGTGTCACGTAACTTCCGCTATCGTCACAATATTATTGTTTGTAGTTATCAATGAAAAGTTCAGAAGGCATTATATTATTGTTCATGGGTTATCATTAAAGAATTCTGCGAAAATTATGATATTGTTGGTAGGTTATTATTAAAATTGTTTGTTTTGAATTTCGCGCAAAGCTACACGAGGGCTG
>NW_013789612.1:0-878 GCF_000517525.1 Limulus polyphemus
TATAATCTGTACTTTCATCTGTGTAGTCTTGTAAAAGTGACAGCCAGTCCCTTTATTCGATAACCGATGCCGAACAAAGCCGTTGTGACGGCGGGTGCTGCTGATTAACTGCCTTTCTATGACCAGTAATTGAAAATTAGAGACAACTATACTTGAATCCTAGGTGCACACAATATTCTCTGTTTAGCTCACGGAGCACGTAATGTTCCGTTCAGATTGAAAATACCAATATTTTCTTTCGGTTACATTGTTGGACCATGCACATACAAATCACAGGCTTAGAATAACGATTAATCGAGTAGATGATGAGTGAACAAGTCTTATAACATTAAAGGATATCAGTATAAGACTTAACTTGATTTCCTGGATAAGAGAGTAACGATATTATTCAAACACTAATGAACTTATGAAATATTAAGAAAGGTGTAGAACAATTACAATATAATGAAAAACAGACAGGATAAGGTTGATTGTCCTGATTCAACGTTAATCTCATCAGAAGCTCATGAAACGAAACACATCAAGAATCTTCAAACAATACAAACACATGCTGATAGACCTCACGATACCAAAAACTCAATAAACTTGACCGTTAACTAAGCAATATAAACACATGCTAATAGACCTCACGACACCAAACACATCAAAAACCCAATAAACTTGACCGTTAACCAAACAATAAAAACACATGCTGGTAGACCTCACGATACCAAACACACCAAAAACCCAATAAACTTGACCGTTAACTAAACAATATAAACACATGCTAATAGACCTCACGACACCAAACACACCAAAAACCCAATAAACTTGACCGTTAACCAAACAATAAAAACACATGCTGGTAGACCTCACGATACCAAACACACCAAAACCCA